>NW_027675859.1:5000-55567 GCF_046562875.1 Panthera onca
TCTTCTATACATTAGAACAACTCTATATCTTTGGCTCAACTCTACCAACATTTTTTTAAAGATATGAAATGAAAAGAGTTAGTAGGAATAATACTGAATTTCTATGACTTGGAATTTAGCAATCATGACTGTATTTGCTTCACTGATTTTAAGTAATTTAAGTGTATATAAATCAAAATGTACAGCTGACATGAATCTAAAAATTTGTTAGGAAATCTGCAGAAGGCTTCTTACTGAATTAAAGAATTCATGAAGAATGGAAAAGTACTGTAGCTTAAAAACAGAAAATAGCCTATGCAGTTTGAATTGACCTTGTCACTAATTTATTTTGCCAATTTCTTTAATATTATCTGAAATATAAAATAGCAAATCTGGGCAATTAATATATAGTTAGTTAGCTATAGTTGTTATGATTAGTCATAGATATAGTAGCGTTTGTTGAAAAATACATGGAAAATAAATTACAAAAATATGAAGAAGAAGAAAAACATAACTATGAAAAATCAGAGGCAGATATTATTGTTATCATTTTAATATAATTTATTTTAGTCTCAATCATAGTAGTGTGTGTGTGTGTGTGTGTGTGTGTGTGTGTGTGTAATTTTACCATGTCTAAAATTAATGTGTTGTCTCTTTACCTAATTTATTAAATATTTCATTAAAATTTTTAAAAACTTTCAGGGTGGGTGCTGGAAAGATGGCAGAGTTAAGAGGACCCTAAGCTGACCCATCCCACACTTAAAACTAGACATCACCCAACACATCTAGGTCAATGTCCCAGAGATCAGTCTGAAGACTGGCAGAAGAAACTCCATTACTAAATGTAGAGAAGAAACCACATCTGAGAGGTTAGGAAGGGCAGACACAGTGGCCTCAGGAGATGCCGACAGGAAGAAGGGACCTGAGGTCAGAGAGAGGAAAGCACTAAGGAGCCCACACAGGGAAAATAGCATCCCCATAATGTCTGGCCCTGAAAACCAGATAGTCTGGATTCCGTGAGTTTGAATAACCAGCCAGTGTTAGAGCCTGGGGTCGCCACCCTTAAAGAGAAAACAGCCTGGGGGGGAGGGGCTGAGATGGTGAAACAGCATGGAAGGGTTTTTTTGTGTCTCTCGTCCCTGAAATGTACCCAGATCAACACTAAATCATCTTGCACACTTAGAAAACTGATTTGAGGATTTACACAACAATCTGCAAAACCTGAACCACAGAACTCTGCAGGTACCCACTGCAGAGAGGTGAACTGGGGAAGAGAGAAGCCGTGGAGTGCAGTGAGCTGTTTTTGCTTGTGGAGAGAGGACAAAGACAGGGGAAGAGTATGGGAAAAAGCACTCACCCTCCAAAAGCAGCTGAAGAGAAAAAGAAAAATAAAATAAAAAAGGAAAATAAAAAAAAAGGAAAAGAGAAAAAAAAATAAAAAAAGGAAAAGAAAAAAAGGAAAAAAAAAAAAAAGACAGCCACAATGTCTGAACAAAAAAGGGAGAAAAGAGAGGGTTTAAATTCCATTAAGACTCTATAAACAGGAGGAGCGCAGAGTCTGAAACTCCACGGCTGGAGGGCTGGCAGTGTTCTATTGGGAAGGGTGAATCCCCAGGAGCAGAGAGCGAGGACCCCTCAAGTCACCTGGAAAGAGGTGGTTTCCTTGCTGGGAGGACATTTGATAGAGGATGTGCAGCCACCCCACAGGCAAAGGTCCCAGCAGACCATGGAAAACAACCACATTTGCTGGTGCTGGAACAAGGATATTAAGGGTGAAGCATGGTGCCAGATGTGTGTTGTGATTTACCATAAACCCTAAAATACTGCTGCTACATGATCACACAAACATTTTGTGGCAGGCTGGCACTCAGCCACAGTCTCTGGGCATTGGCAGCAGCATGGTCTCCCAAATGCACCAGGGGCAAGGCCTGCACCTGGCCATTGCTCAGCAAAACCTTCCCCCCAGAAGATCTGAGCGGGTCAAAGCTACAGTCCCTCAGAATTGAGGGGTTGGGAAACACAGCCCATCTTAGATAAAACTCAAGGGGAGGTGCTGCCTGGCAGTCTGATGGCTTGGTCACAGACAGTATAGAAGCAGTGAGTGGACGGAAGCTGGAGACCAAGGAGGGGTGCTTGATTGCTGGTCGGGGAGAACACAGAGTTCTGATACAAGAGACTGTGTAGCTGGGTGATGCCATTTTCACCCCTCCCACACTTGGGCATACATGCCTACACTATGTCACAACAAACCACCCTAGTAAGCTAAGCAGCACCATCTAGTGGCGAATGGAGCCGTTACAATAAGCCCCACCTAACTGGGCAAACAGTGCTCTTGACAAACACCACGTGTCTCTCTGCTGGCTTAGTTTACGGACTATAAAGTGCTTCATAGTTTGACTTCTATAGGAAACTAGAAGGAATTTCAATTGTATTTCATTCTTTTCACTTGCCCTTTTATTCATTTTTTTTTTTACTTTTTCTTTCATTATTCTTGAATACAGAAAGAGAAAACATTTATTTATATTTTCCATTTTTATTAAACAGGTTTTTTTTTAAAAAAATTTCTACTTAGGTGTAAATTTTTTGAATCCTATTTTACTTTAATCATTTCACTTTATTCTATTTTATTGTATTCATTTTTTCAAATTTTCAAAAGGTTTCCTTTTTTCCTTTTTTTTCTTTTCTTATCTTTCTCTTTATTCTCTAATCTATCAAGCTTCTTTCAACAACCAGACCAAAATGCACCTACTATCTAACATCCTTGATTTGATTTATTTGTGTTGTTTTCAATTTAATTTTTTTTTACTTTATTAATTCCTTTTCTTCCTTCAAAATGACAAAATGAGGGAATTCACCACCCCCCAAAAAAGAACAAAAAGAAATGACAGCCAGGGACTTAATCAACAGAGATCCAAGCAAGATGTCTGAACCAGAATTTAGAATCACAATAATAAGAATACTAGCTGGGGTTGAAAAATAGCATAGAACTTCTTTTGTGGAGATAAAAGTAGTAAAAGCTAATCAGGATGAAATAAAAACTGCTATAACTGAGATGCAATCTCTAATGGATGTCACGGCGGCAAGGATGGATGAGGCAGAGCAATGAGTCAGCGATATAGAAGGAAAACTTATGGAGAATAATGAAGCAGAAAAACAGGAAGACTAAGGCAAAAGAGGTTGAAATAAGAATTAGAGAACTCAGTGACTCATTAAAAAGGAATAACATCTGAGTCATAGGGTCCCAGGAGATGAAGAGAGGAAAAGGGGTAGAAAATTTATGTGAGCAAATCATAGAGGAAAACTTTCCTAACCTGGGGAAAGACACAGATATCAAAATCCAGGAAGCACAGAGAACTCCAATTAGATTCAGCAAAAACCAACCATCAACAAGGCATATCATAGTTAAATTCACAAAATATACACATAAGGAAAGAATCATGAAAGCAGCAAGGGAAAAGAAAAGTCTTTAACCTACAAGGGAGGACAGATCAGGTTTGCAGCAGACCTATCCATGGAAACTTGGCAGGTCAGTAAGGAGTGGCAGGATATAGTAAATGTGCTGAATTGGAAAAATATGCAGCCAAGAATTCTTTACTCAGTAAGGCTGACATTCAAAATAGAAGGAGAGATAAAGAGTTTCCCAGACAAACAAAAATTAAAGGAGTTCATGACCACTAAACCAGCCCTGAAAGAAATTTTAAGGAGGACTTTCTTAGGGGAGAAAAGATGAGAAAACAAACAAACAAACAAACAAAGACCAAAAGCAACAAAGACTAGAAAGGACCAGAGAATACCACCAGAAACTCCAACTCTACAGGCAACATATCTTTCAGTACTAGCTGTAAATGCCAATAGACTAAATGCTCCAAATAAAAGACAGGGTAACAGAATGGATAAGAAAACAAGATCCATCTATATACTGTTTACAAAAGACCAACTTTAGACCTAAAGATACCTACAGATTGAAAATAAGGAGATGGAGAACCATTTATCATGCTAATCATCACCAATAGAAAGCTGGAGTAGTCATACTGATTGTATCAGACAATCTAGATTTTAAAATAAAGACTGTAACAAGAGATGAAGAAGGGCATTTTATCATAATTAAGGGTCTATACACCAAGAACACCTAACAATTGTTAACATTTATGCTCCAAATGTGAGAGCACTCAAATATATCAATCACTAAATCATTAAACATAAAGAAACTCATTGATAATAATACCATAAAAGTAGGGGACTTCAACACCCCACTTACATCAATGGATAGATCATCTAAACAGAAAATCAACAAGGAAACAATGGCTTTAAATGACACACTGGATCAGATGGACTTAACAGATATATTCAGAACATTGCATTTTTAAAGGAGCAGAATACACTTTCTTCTCGAGTGCACATGGAACATTCTCCAAAATAGATTATACAGTGGGACACAAATCAGCCCTCAATAATTACAAAAAGATCGAGATCATAACGTGAAGATTTTCAGACTACAAGTCTATGAAACTCAAAATCAACCACAAAAAAATTTGGAAAGATAACAAATACTTTGAGACTAAGGAACATTCTACTAAAGAATGAATGGGTTAACCAGGAAATTAAAGAGGAAATTAAAAGTACATGGAAGCCAATGAAAATGATAACACCACAATTCAAAACCTCTAGGATGCAGCAAAGGCAGTCATAAGAGGAAAGTATATAGTAATCCAGGTCTTTCTAAAGAAGGAGGAAAGCTCTCAGATACACAACCTAACCTTACACCTCAAGGAGCTGGCAAAAGAACAGCAAATAAAGCCCAAAACCAGCAGAAGACAGGAAATGATAAAGATTAGAGCAGAAGTAAATGCTATTGAAACCAAAAACAAACAAACAAACAAACAAACAAACAAAACTCAGTAGAACAAATCAATGAAACCAGGAGCTGATTCTTTGAAAGAATTAACAAAATTGATAAACCCCTAGCCAGTTTGAGTAAACAGAAAAAAGAAAGGACCCAAATAAATAAAATCAAGAATGATACAGCAGAGGTCACAACCAACACTACAGAAATACAAAGAATAATAAGAATATTATGAGCAATTATACACCAATAAAATGGGGAATCTGAAAGAAATGGACAAATTCCTAGAAACATATAAATTACAAAAACTGAAACAGGAAGAAATAGAAAATTTCCACAGACCTGTAACTGGTAAAGAAATCGAATTTGAAATCAAATATCTCCCAAAAAACAAGAGTCCAGGACCAGATGGCTTTCTAGAGGAATTCTACCAAACATTTAAAGGAGAGTTAAGACCTATTCTCTTGAAGCTGTTCAGAAAAAAAAAAAAAAAAAAGAAGAAGAAGGAAAACTTCCGAACTCCTTCTATGAAGCCCACATTACCTTGATTCCAAAACCAAAGACCCTACAATAAAGGAAAATTATAGATCGATTTCTCTGATGAACATGGTTGAAAAAATCCTCAGCCAGGTACTAGCCAACTGGATCCAAGAATACATTAATAGAATTATTCATCACAACCAAGTGAGATTTATAACTGGGATGCATGGCTGGTTCAATATCTGCAAAACAATCAACGTGATACATCACATCAATAAAAGAAAGGACAAGAACCACATGATCCTCCCAATAGATTCAGAGAAAGCATGTGACAAAATACAGCATCCTTTCTTGATAAAAACCCTCAAGAAAGTAGGGATGGAAGGATCATACCTCAAGATCATAAAAGCCATATATGAAAGACCCACTGCTAATATCATCCTCAATGGAGAAAACCTGAGAGCTTTCCCCTTAAGGTCAGGAACACGACAGGGATGTCCACTCTCACCACTGTTATTCAACATGGTATTTGAAGTATTAGCCTCAGCAATCAGACATCACAAAGGAATTAAAAAGCATCCAAATGGACTACGAAGAAGTCAAACTTTCACTGTTCGCAGATGACATGATACTCTATATTGACAACCCAAAAGATTTCACCAAAAAACTGTTAGAAGTGATCCATGAATCCAGGAAAGTCACAGGATATAAAATTAATGCACAGAAATCGGTTGCATTCCTATACACCAATAATGAAGCGACAGAAAGAGAAATCAAGGAATGAATACCATTTACAATTGCACCAAAAACCATAAAATACCTAGGATTAAAGATAACCAAAGAGGTGAAAAATCAACACTGAAAACTATAGAAAGCTTATGAAAGAAAGTTGAAGACACACACACACACACACACACACACACACACACACACAAGGAAAAATATTCGTGCTCCTGGATTGGAAGAACAAACATTGTTAAAAGGTCAATGCTACTCAAAGCAATCTACATATAAATGCAATTCCTACCAACATAACACCAGAATTCTTCACAGGGCTAGAACAAATGATCCCAAAATTTGTATGGAACCAGAAATGGCCCCAAATAGCCAAAGAAATCTTGACAAAAAAACAAAACAAAACAAAACAGAATCTGGAGGCATCATAATCCTGGACTTCAAGATGTATTACAAAGCTGGAATCATCAAGACACTATGGTCCTGGCACAAAGATAGACACTCAGATCAATGGAACAGAATAGAGAACCCAGAAATGGACCTACAAACATAGGGCCAACTAATCTTTGGCAACCAGAAAAGAATATCCAATGAATTAAAGACAGTATCTTCAGCATATGGTGCTGGGAAAACTGGACAGCAACATGCAGAAAAATGAACCTGGACCACTTTCTTACACCATACACAAAAATAAACTCAAAAAGGATGAGAGACCTAAATGTAAGACAGGAAGCCATCAAAATCCTAGAGAAGAAAGCAGACAAAATCTCTTTGACCTCAGCTGCAGCAACTTCTTACTTAACACGTCTCTGGAGGCAAGCGGAACAAAAGCAAAAATGAACTATTGGGACCTTATCAAAATAAAAAATTTCTGCACAGTGAAGAAAACAATCAGCAAAACTAAAAGGCATCCAACAGAACGTGAGAAGATATTCGAAAACGACATATCAGATAAAGGTTACTATCCAAAATCTATAAAGAACTTGACAAACTCAACACCTAAAAACCAAATAATCGAGTAAAAAAAATGGGCAAAAGACATGAATAGACACTTTTCCAAAGAAGACATCCAGATGGCTAACAAACACATGAAGAAATGCTCAACATCACTCATTGTCTGGGAAATACAGATCAAAACTACAATGAGATACCAACTCGCCTCTGTCAGAATGGCTAACATTAACAACTCAGGAAACAACAGATGTTGGTGAAGATGCAGAGAAAGAGGGTCTCTTTTGCATTGTTGGTGGGAAGCAAACTGGTGCAGCCAATCTGGAAAACAGTATGGAGGTCTCTCAAAAAATTTAAAATAGAACTACCCTATGACCTAGCAATTGTACTACTATGTATTTACCCAACACATATAGTTGTGCAGTTTCAAAGGGGCGCATTTACCCCAATGTTTATAGCAGCACTATTGACAATAGCCAAAATATGGAAAGAGCCTAAATGTCCATCGATGGATGAATGGATAAAGAAGATGTGATACATACATACAATGGAGTATTACTTGGCAATCAAAAGAGAATGAATTCTTGCCATTTACAACTATGTGGATGGAACTGGAAGGTATTATGCTAAGTGAAATTAGTGAGTCAGCTAAAGACAAATATCATATGACTTCATTCATATGATGACTTTGAGATACAAAACCGATGAACATAAGGGAAGGGAAACAAAAATAATATTAAATCAGGGAGCAGGACAAACACAAGGGACTCTTAAATACAGAGAACAACCAGAGGGTTGCTGGAGGGGTTGTGGGAGAGGGAGATGGACTAAATGGGTAAGGGGCATTAAGGAATCTATTCCTGAAATCATTGTTGAACCATATGTTAACTAACTTGGATGTAAATTAAATAATGAATAATTTAATTAATAAAACAATAAAAGAGAAATCAGCCTGAGGACAGACAACATAGAAGTGACAACTCATGGATTGGAAGTACAAATATTCTTAAGATGTCTATACTACTTAAAGCAATATATAAGTTTAATGCATAATTTCTCTGGCATCACCCATAATAACATTTTTCTAGATATGTCTTCTGAAGCAAAGGAAATAAAAGCAGAAACAAACTATTAGGACTACATCAAAGTAAAAAGCTTCTGCACAAAAAGGAAACAATCAACAGAACTAAAAGGCAACCTACTCAATGGGAGAAGATGTTTGCAAATGACATATCTAATAAAGGGTTAGTATCTCAAGTATATAAAGAATTAAGCAGCTCAACTCCCAAAAAAACAAA
Organism: Panthera onca; assembly: GCF_046562875.1. Classification (NCBI taxonomy): domain Eukaryota; kingdom Metazoa; phylum Chordata; class Mammalia; order Carnivora; family Felidae; genus Panthera; species Panthera onca. Next base: position 13,287 of record NW_027675859.1, read on the forward strand.
TGATCCAATTAAAATGGCCAGAAGATATGAATTGACATATCTCCAAAGGAAACATACAGATGGCTAGCAGACACTTGGAAAAGATGCTCAACATCACTGATCAGGTGGGAATGCAAATCAAAACTGCAATGAGATATCACCTCACACCTGTCAGAATAGCTAGAGCCAAAAACACAAAAAACAAATATTGGTGAGGATGTGAAGAAAAAGGAACCCTCATGCACTGTAGATAGGAATGCAAACTGGTACAGCCTCTCTGGAGGACTCTCAAAAATTTAAAAATAGCAGTAGTCTGTGATCCAGCAATCACACTACTAGGTATTTACCCCCAAAATACAAAAATCCTAATTACAAGGAATACATGCACCCCTATGTATATTGCAGCATTATTTACAATAGCCCAGTTATGGAAGTAGCCCTGGTGTCCATCAATAGATGAGTAAAGAAGTGGTATATATATACACAATGGAATATTACTCAGCAATAAAAAGCATGAAATCTTTCCATTTACAACAACATGGATGGACAACAAAAAATAAGCAAAGGGAAAAAGAGAGAGAAAAAGATAAACCAGGAAATAGTGTACTGACCCTTAGGTGATGTATGGAATTGTTGGATCACTATATTTTAACCTGAAACTAATATGACGTTGTATGTTAACTGTATTGGAATTTAAAATTAATAATAAAATTTCAGGGTGTTTCCATTACTTTCATCACAATAATTAATGTTGAAATGTTTTATTGTTTATGTGTGAACATATGTAAATATGCATTCACAACTTTGCCAGTGTTTCTGAATATTTCCTTTGGAAATAAAATTACTAGTACAAATCTTGTGAGCATTCTTAAGAATCGTGTTTTTTTAGTCAGTGTGATTTCCAGAAAGGTTGTACTAAGTTTCCCTCACACCACCAATATCTACAAGTGATCATTTCATTGTCCTTTTACAGAATGGAATTCAATTAGTATTTGTATTTCTATTGTTTTATACAAAATGCATTTTATTTACTTGTAGATCAAATGTTAATTAATTTTCTATATTTCACCAGTGACTACGTTAGGCACTGGAAAGATAATTAGTAGACAAATATGGCATGGACTGTGAGTTTCTGAAATTTATACTAGAATGAGGAAGATTGAAGTGAATCAAACGATCCCATATATAAATGTAAATTTATAACTCTGGTCAGTGCAATGAAGAAGTGTACAAGGTGATATGAGATTATAAGAGGGAAGTCAAACCTCCTTGTGGTTTCTGTAAAACTGCCACAGTGAACTTGGAGCTAAAGGAGGAATAAGGGCTTCTGGACAAAAAAGCAAATGTGTATAAAGAATGTGTATAAAGTCTCTGTGGTAGGAGAAAACATTGTTTTTTGGAAGCAAGACCAGTGCACTTGAAGCAGAGAGAGTGACATTTGACCATTTTTGTGCATATGAAGCTGGAGAGATAGATAGGTCAATACAAAAAATTAGGTATTACCTAACTTCTTTTCTTGGATCAAAATGAGAAGCAATTTGAAGGGATTTAAAAACAGAATGACAATATTTGATGTGACTTAAAAACAGAGTCGTGTTTTTCTTTGTTTTGTTTTGTTTTAATGTGGAAAACAGATTGAAAGGAGGCCCTTGTGGATTCACGGAAACAAAGTAAGAAGATTTTGACACAAAAGATGGAAATATATGGAGGTAGGTTTGATGGGAGTTGGAGATGTCTTGGGAATTCAGGATGAAAGAAAGGGTGGGGTTGAGGATGACTCTGTTTTTTGGATTTTATTGTGACATGGATACAGATAAGGAGGAGGAAAGTTGTGTGAGTGATAGCATCATAGAATTTATTGGATGTGTTTCAATGTTGTTTCACCATTAAGAAACTATGAAAACAAAACAGCTTTCAAATTAGCTTGTTTCTACCCATGCATAATTTGAAGCATAAAGGACACTTTTCAGGAGGAGATACAAAAATGAAGTAATAACTGTGTAATAACTGAAATCGTGAATACAAATGCATATATTTAGGGAGAATTTGGGAATGAAATGGAGAGTAGTTCATGGGCCACAGGGCAAAATAATCACCAATGATAACACATTATGTACTTTATTACCAATTTTCCATCTTTTCCTGAGAACACGTTTTAGGGCCTTTGTTCATTTCTCTATTGAAAATTTAATGATTTTCTTATCAATTTTTTAATTTTTTTTTTTTAACGTTTATTTATTTTTGAGACAGAGAGACAGAGCATGAACGGGGGAGGGGCAGAGAGAGAGGGAGACACAGAATCGAAAGCAGGCTCCAGGCTCCGAGCCATCAGCCCAGAGCCCGACGCGGGGCCCGAACTCACGGACCGTGAGATCGTGACCTGAGCCGAAGTCGGACACCTAACCGACTGAGCCACCCAGGCGCCCCTCTCATCAATTTTTAAATGTGCTTAAATGTCTTAACTATTCTATATAAATCAAATATTTGTTTCTGACATTCTATTTAATTATACGTTATATTTCCTTTAAAGTGCACAGTATTAAAATTGTATGAAGTCATATCGTTTGTCATTTATTATTTGAATAATTATGATTTATTAATAAATTATTTTATTGTATCTGTCTTATATTATTCTACCAATGTTTAGAAAAAAATTTTATTAATGCTTACATAAACATTCTCTTTTCATCTTAAATTTTCCCATTACTTGGTTTGCAAAATACATGATGTGAAATATAAATATTAATTAACTGATATTAGTTATCAAATGCCAACCTAATTCTCTCAACTCAATATGTTGAGTAATCTAACTCTTAGTCACAGAATTTTATTTCTACATTTTATTCATGTGAAACTTTTACACATATTAAAGCTGTTCTAAATTATCTGTTTTGTATCACTGATTCTGTTTGTCTGTATTTCCACTTACCTTATCACTTTTAGGGGATGAATGACCTTTGAACTGTGTGTATATTCATGTGTGTATATCATTTTTCTCAATGTTATTTTCAGTAAAGTCCATATTAATGGAACAATAACTCCACAAATAGAAAAATGTAAAGCAATTTGATTAGCTGACTGTATTTATAGCATTTAATATACTATTTGTTATTTATAAAAAGCAAAAATAAAATATGGAATATTTAGAATTTTAAAGATAGTAATACAGCAGAACACATAATTTATTAAATCTTCAAAATTGTCATAAACAATTTAAGAGGAGGACAGTTTCATTTATCCAAGATTTTTGGTGAATGCTCATGGTCATGAATAGATTTGCTAACTATTACTGCATAACTTCTGATAAACAGAATTGTATGTTTGCCTATATAAGTGAGTTCTTTAAATAGTCATGGCATCAGATTATACTTCTACTTAAGAACATTTTTGGAATAAATACCTTCTAACTAATGTCTTTTAAAAATTGATTTTCAGTGCAGAAGACACAGATGGACATTTTTCCAAGGAAGACATATATATGGATAATACACAGATGAAAAGATGATCAACATCACTTATCATTAGGGAAATTCAAATCAAAACTTTGATGAGATATCACCTTACATCCGTCAGAATGGCTAAAGTTAACACAGGAAACAGCAGATGTTGGTGAGGACAAAGAGAAAGGAGAACCCTCCTACACTGTTGGTGGGAAAATACAAACTAGTGTGGGTACCCTGGGAAACAGTATGGAGGTTCCTGAAAAATTCAAAACAGAACTAGTTTGCAAAACAACAATTGCACTACTAGGTATTTACCCAAAGGGTACAAAAATATTGATTCAAAGGGACACATGCACTCCAATGTTTATAGCAGCACTACCAATAATATCCAAATTAAGGAAAGAGCCCAAATATAATATCCATAAGCTGATGAACATACAAAGAAGGTGTGGTGTGTACACACACACACACACACACACACACACATGCACACACACGCACACACACACACTGGAATATTACTCAGCCATCAAAAAGAATGAACTCCTGCCATTCACAATGATATGGATGGAGCTAGAGTATATTATGCTAAGCAAAATAAGTCTGTCAAAGAAAGACCAATAGCATATGATTGCATTCATATGTGGAATTAAAGAAGCAAAACAAAAGAATATAGGGGGAAATAGAGGCAAACCATAAAACAGACTCTGAGGGTTGCTGGAGGAGAGGTGGGTGAGGTGATGGAGTAAATGGGTGATAGGTTGGGATGAGCACTGGGTGTTGTAAGTGATGAGTCATTAAATCCTACATCTAAAACTAATATTGCACTGTATGTTAACTCACTGGAATTTAAATAAGAACTTGAAACCAAAAAAATCCACACACACAAAAAAAAACCCCAAAAACAAAAACAACAAACAAAAAACACTGGGAACTCTGCCCAGGCTGGAAATAGATGACAGTCACACACCTTTGCTTAGGAGTGAGTTGTCTTTCTCTCATGTTAAATCATCTAATCAAAATCATGGAAACTTTTATGTTTAATAAGACTTCTTGGTGGATTAAATTTTCTTTTTCCTTTCCAGTCATAAAATTAATATTTATTAGTGAACTAATCAGTTACTTTTAACATTTTTAGAATGATTCAATTCTTTTAACTTTACTGAAAGCAGTTAGCTAACCAAAACAAAAGAAAATTTAATCAGTTAAGTGAAAAAAGCTTTTGTGTCTATCTTTTAATTTATCAATTAATTGACTTATTTCTGCTTTTAATTTTTTTGGACAGTTGTGGTGCTCAGATAAGCACAGATTTTCCCTTCTTTTAGTTCTATACACTGTAACATGAAATATTTTGTTCATGCTTTGTGAATATTTACAATTCTATATGCCTTACTGTATTAATTTAAAGCAAAAGTGATTAATGCTAAGGAAATTAAGTTTACAAAACAACTAACAATGAACAGTTTATTATAGTCTTTAATCTCATTCAAACTACAGCTTTTATTTTGGAATTCAATTATTTTTCCAAACTGAATGATATCTTTTAGAATAAGCTTTGATTTTGTTTTATTGTTTCATGATATTTCTAGCTGTTCTGCCTTCAAAACATTCAAGAAAAAAGGAATTTCTAGTGTATAATCATTCTGTTTCAAGTCTATAATCTTATAAATTACTCTCCCACATTCTATTTTAGAGAAATATTGTTACAAAGGAATAATTTTCCTCTAACTTTGGTTCTGAAGAATGAGGATTTTGGTAGCTGAGTGGTGGCCAAGAATGCCTTTGCTGAAGTTACTTATGAGGTTATCATTACCTACAGAAGTCCGATGACAACTGTCCTGTACCCTCACAATTCTCTGTGATTTGAATCAAAACCCAAGAATATATAATTGCTGAATAAAACACTCATCTCAAAGGAATAGGTCCAGAATTTAACAGAAAATCAATGTGATCTCTTTATGAAGGTGTCTTGGTGTTAAATGGTACTCAAACATAGACAGCAGACGTGTTTACCCCGACCTCTGTAATCATTTGTAGGGTACTTAGAATAATATAAGCATTCATTCTCTAACCTGAATCTCTGAAGTTGCATTCTGTGACAATGAGTCCCAAATGTCTACATTTCTTTAAAACTCTGTCGAAAGCTGATTCTAACACAGGGTGTCATTAACGCAAGGAAATGAGTAACACAACACAGCTAAGAGTGCATATCTTTTTTTTTTTTTTTTAAATTTTTTTTTTCAACTTTTTTTTTTTTTTTTTTTTTTTTTTTTTTTTTTTTTATTTATTTTTGGGACAGAGAGAGACAGAGCATGAACCGGGGAGGGGCAGAGAGAGAGGGAGACACAGAATCGGAAACAGGCTCCAGGCTCCGAGCCATCAGCCCAGAGCCTGACGCGGGGCTCGAACTCACGGACCGCGAGATCGTGACCTGGCTGAAGTCGGACGCTTAACCGACTGCGCCACCCAGGCGCCCCCATATCTTTTTTTTTAACGTTTTGTTTATTTTTGAGAGAGACAGAGCACGAGCAGGGGAGGGGCAGAGAGAGGGGGGTGCAGAGGATCCGAAGCAGGCTCTGTGCTGGCAGCAGTGAGCTTGATATGGGGCTCAAACTCACAAATTGTGAGATCATGACCTGAGCCAAAGTTGGTGCTCAACTGACTGAGCCACCCACGTGCCCCAGAATATATTTCTTATTACCATTTAAAAAATTTAATTGAAATTACCTGTTATTTCATTAGAAAGTCTTAGAAGAAATAGGGAGAGTGAGTGTGAAAAAACCTGGCATGCTAGAAAGAGCCCTGGACTCAGAGTCAGAGGACTGAGGGTCTTCCATTCCCATTAACTGTCTAAGTTCTGCTTTGGTTCTGTGTCCCAGTCCATAAACACAAGAGCACACTAGATAATGTAGCAGACTTGTTTGCCTTCCACCTTTTCCCTTTTCTCTCCCAATAGCCTTGGACATCTTACAATCTGCATAGTTCTGGGGGAGTTGACCCCGCTACCAGCTCAAGGGACACAGTACAGCATCTCTTCAGAGTCAGTCAGTATATTCAACCTCTTTTGGCCACACGTATCAGCATAAGGCCCAAGCCAGACAAATCAGAATCAATATTTAATATCCTGCTTCAAATGTTAGGGAAAAAGACATTCTCTATTTGTTGAAGAATGTAGCATATGCATAAAAATGCCTGGGATTGAGTCAGGCACGTTTGCTGCTATTAAAAAACTAAATTCAACTGAGTAAATTTTAAAGATCTCAAGTGGCTTTACTCAGCAATTCATAAATTGGGCGGCATTTGATCTAGCAGATAGAAAGGAGCTCTGAGGAGCTGTGTATAAATGAAGGGCCTTCCTAGGCAGAAAGAAGCAGAAACAAGAAAGTTATCCTAAGCAAAAATTGGGTTGCTTGTTGCAGTTAACTTTCTTCCAGGGGATGACACGGGTCAGGCAGATTACCTAACTAGTGCTGATCAGGAAATTCCTCATTGACTAGATTCCACTTCTGAGAGAGCCAAAACTCCAACTGTTAAGTCTCAGTTTGGTGACCAGATGCCTGTTATCTTGCTTTTAACAGTACCAAAAGAGAAGTCGCCCCAAGAAGAAAGCCAAAGCACAAAGGCAAGACCGAAAGGATTATAGAAAAAGACCTCTCTGTAAAACTATATGTGAAACCCACTCTACCTCCAGACCAATGATTGCCTTTTATTTTTTAAGTCACTTGAATTTGTCTCCCTATCAATTGTAATTCTTGCAACTGAATTGATTTTGATATAGCAATCCTTAACACCTCTTCCAGATTTAATATTTTTGCTCTTATGATATTTAAAATTTAAAATAATTAGTACCACACGATTTCATTTTGGTCCAGATTAACCTGGAATTCTGTCACAGGCATTTAAAAGTAGGCAATATGGCATATCTTAAAAATTACTAGACCAAAGAGACACATTTCCAATAGATGTGTGATCTTCATATCTTCAGGGAATATGTCAGAAGCAATTCTAAAAAGAATAAAACAACATTTAAATATTCATTAAATATAATGATAGGTTAAGAGATTTCAAAAATTGCCAGGCTTTCACGCACAGTATTTCTCATCTCTCCAAAACTGTGCATATTTGAAGAACATGTGTAGACACTGTTCACTCCTGATGGGCCTGCTCACCAGTACTGAGCACTGAACCATCAACCCTGAGTTTTAGCTGGAAGTATTTGAGTGAGTCTAGTCCAACACTTTGAGATTCCAAGCCATTTTTCCTGTAGCTAATATACCTCTGACTTTGTCTATTTTACACGGATGTAAGTCCAACTCCCAGAGTCTTCCAGGGTAGTCCTAAGTTAACAATGGTCTGACACCGGGATAGAAAAGGGCAGCCTCTTTGCCTTCCGGTCTGACCAACTCTCTGGGGCAATCTGTATTCCTGAGTCCCCGTTGCATCAGGTGGAGGCTAGTGTCCAATACAGATTATGCTCTTTCTTAAATAGTTTCCCCTGCCGGGGCACCTGGGTGGCTCAGTTGGTTAAGCCTCTGACTTTGGCTCAAGTCATGATCTCGTGGTTCGTGAGTTAGAGCCCCATGTCAGGCTCACTGCTGTCAGCATAGAGCCTGCTTCAGATCCTCTACCCCCTCTCTCTTTGCCCCTTCCCCACTCACGTTCTTTCTCTCACAAATAAATAATAATAATAATAAAAGTATTTTCTCCTTCCTTACACATCCTCTTCCCCAGAGAGTTCTCCCTCAAATAATCATGCTAATGGGAATCTGCATCTCAATTCTGCTTGTAGGTAACCCCTGCTCTCTGTTTTTCTTCTGGTGCAAGTCTCTACCCGGGCAACATGACAACTTCTCTAATCCCCTGAAAAGTATAACCACCATTGCACTTAACATTTTCTCGTCAGAGACCTAAGGTTCAGAATCTGGTGACTTATTGCCTATTACCATGCTTTCCCATGTGTATCTCTGAAACTCCTCGCTTCTGAGTTCTAATTTATCAGTTGATATTTGCCTTACATCATGAGGTTGAAAGATAGGGGAATGTACTAAGAGAGGCTTAGTCCAGAGGAGCCTATTTTTAAAAACATTTCAAATGCCAGTCTGTTCTCTTGGGAAATCTCAATGGTTGTAATATTGAAATGGTTGTAGGTGTAGAGATAAAGCAATAGACATTTAAACACCAAGATTGCTCTGTCTCTATCTAAATTCACTAACTTTCTATCTGTATATCACATATTGAGAAAGGCACTTTCTTTCTACTTGGCTTTCTATGGGCTATATACTAGACACATACTAAATGTTTGTCTCCTCTCTGACACCGTTGGTTTTTTTTAATTAATTAATTTTTTAATTACTCAGCTTCTTATAGTTGGACTTAGAAAGCACTGAGAGCAATTGCCTGTCTGGGATTCTTCATTTTGTTTGTTTGTTTGTTTGTTTTGTTTTCTCATTGGGTTTGTGTTCCTTTCTCAACAAGACATAAGGATACAGATCGGCCACATGCCAGAATGCTGGGTAGCTGCACTCCTTTCTGTTCTTGCTTCATTTAAATCCAAGATGTGAAACATTTGTAGGAAGTAAATGTAGGTTAGTGTAAGCCATAGCTATCCAGTCGAGTGTTTCCAAATTGAAATAATTTGTGTGGGGAAGTAGGTAGGAAAATAAGCCAACATTTAAGAGAAGTACAACGAAGGGTTTAAGCCATTTGGAGGCAGTGCTGGACTAGATGACCCGAAGGCCCCTTCCAATTCTGAGAGTCTATTATTCCCTAAAATGATAGAGAGTAAAATGGTGATGATTCCAAGTGGTAAAGCATTGTTATTTTTATTTTAAGTTAAATAAAATCTGAACATTTCATCTTTTCATCTTTTATGTTCCTGACAAATAGGAGAGATTTGGTGACATTTAAGTTTGACCCAAATTTCTTAAATCTTTTTATATTTTTCTATCGTGTTTAAGATTTTCCTTCAATTCCAGGAGGAAGCCAGGAGGTTTCTGATTATTTTTCACTTAAGGAATGATGTGCCGGTTGGTGTCTTGAAAGTTCTAATAGAGTGTCTTACTAACCCTGTTGAGTGTTTTTTTTGAGACAAGAGTTCCCTTTTCATCAGTTCCCCTTGCAATGAAATGATTGTTGTTGCTTACATAACATTTGCTACCTGCAAAAAAATCTAAAATCAATATAGTTAGGTCGCCCTTTTTTTGTTAAGTCATAGTTAACCATTATTTTCTTTTTTTTAATTAACACAACTGAAATACAGATACATTAGGTGACTTTGTGAGAAGCCACAATAAAATGGGTAATGAATTAAAAAATCTAACTCATTGCTTCCAGTTACTTTCTAGGATTAAAATGTGAAAGCTAAAATTCATGTAGGTTTTAAATTAGGCAAAAGACTAATAAACTATACTTTATGTATAGAAAAAGGGTTATTTAATTTTTTCACATTGTGAAATTTCTAAAACTTAATTTCCACTTCTCACTTATATTGGCACAGCATTTGGTTCTATAAATAAATAAATATAGCACCTAAGAATAAACAATCTTCAAGCTATATTACACGAAGTAACTTTTTAATTATAAAATTCTTCCAACCAATATATTATAGTAATAGGAATAACATTAAAAATTGTAATTACTTGGTAGTTTAGAAAATTACTTTACTTGTTTTATATGTCTATAATATGGGTATTATTTTTCTTTTCCCCTTTACAGATTAGAAATGAAAAACTCAGAATAGTTAAGAGACTGGCATGAAGTCACATGAAATCACCCTCAAATCCAAGTTTTCCCATTCAGCTATGTATTCATTTATTCAATAATCATATTTATTGAACACCAATACTGTTTCAGGCTTTGGACTAAAGTGTTTGAGGTTACAAAAAGAACACTGTATCTCTTTTACACTATGCACATACAACTAGAAGTTACAGAACTTGGAAAATAGCAATTTTGACTTCTAGAAAAGTTCCAGATAAGTCAAGAAGAAAAGATTTGCAAAAATGAAATAATGAGAAAGGTAATTTATCTCTTGTCCTCATGGTCAGGGCCCCTGTCTGATCGAGGACTTCATGATCACCATGTGACCTATTAAATAGGCTCGTGGTTTGTTTTATTTCTTCTTTTGTATCTCCTATGCAGCTCAATCTTCACTCACAACTCAAAGTTACATTATTTTTAGAAAAATTAGTTTCATCATAGCACTCCTCTACTTGTGATATCAATCGTTATATAAATTCATTAAGATAAAATCTTTTAAACTCATTACACACTAATCTCCATCAATTTTCAATACTTTCCTCAAAGAAATTAAGCTGACCTATTATGATATATATTTTGACTTAAATGACAGAAACTGATCACTAATACTCTCTTTCCTGAGGCTCAGCCACGACAAAAACATATTTTAGATAAAGAAGTCATTTTAAATAAAGGCTATAAAATGCTCTCCAATTAAGTAATATTTATTCTCTTTAACTTTTCTTACAATTTATCTATAGCATTTATCTTTATAACATAACCTTGCTATCAACAAAGGATACTAGATTTCTCTCCATATTTTTCGAGACAAATTATAATTTGGGAATTATATTGATTTTTATTTACTTACTTGTATTAATATTTGTATTCACACATATAAGTAATAATTGACAATGTATTAATATAAGCATTTAAATTATGATATACAAAACAAAACAAAAAGTTAAACTAGTTCATTGGTTGCCAATACGCAAGACAAAACTGGGTTAATGGGAATCAGATCTTTCGACTTCCAGCAATCAAGCAGGAAGCCTTCCTCTTGCTTTTATGAATTTTGTACTAATTTCTTTGTTGAGAAGAAATGTCTTTCTCTTGAAATTACCATTTCTGATGGAAAGGGGATTTTGTTATAAAAAATGTAATTGAACGTATGCTATGAGAAGTTATAACGTAAGAGATGGTTGAGGTTTCCTGCACAGAAGATTCTGAAGAAGACCTGAGTATTCCCAATAAGGAATGCAGCAGAGTCTTTGCAGCCTTGGGAAACATACGTTGATTGTTTCTGGCAGACCAGGCCATTGTTTCACCCAAGCAGAGCCCGGGACTTTGCCTAAGCTTGATTGTGTGCTTAGCTTTCTGTCTTTCTCAGTCTTCTCTTCTCCACCCCTCACCAGTCATCCCTTGAGGCAATTCTTTAATACATCACCTGACCTTAAATCTCCCAGTCAGAGACTGCTTCCAGAGAACTGACCTAGAAAAGAGCACTGGCAGAACTTAACCCTGAGGAGAAGACAGATGTAAAAGTAAAGAACAGGTTTGAAGGTGACACTGTGTGGCTTTTGAGTGTGATCGTAACCAGTAATTAGTGATTGTGTCCTTCTTCAGGTAAACAGCTGTATCTACATTTATTTTTGACTGCTATGAGCCTAATGACAGGATTACATTTGTATTGTTGGTTTTTGGCTATTTGGTGTCTGTGTGTTTTATGTCTCACATTTGTACCAAATTTGTATCCAGTCTGTATCCTTAACTACAATAGTTTAATGAAAAGGGATTTTTTCCCCTTTATGTGGGGAGCAGCCAGAGTGTAGCAGGTGGAGGTTCATGGGCCTTGATTGTGCCCCTTAAACACATTTCTCAAAATTATCTGTTGTTCTAAAACTGAAGAGTATAGTAAAGGTATTAGAGGTGGTAATTATATACAAGACCATGATGAATAGTGATAAGGGTATGCTCTCATCCACTGGACAGTTGTACAATCCAGTGCCCCATCTTCTACCCCTGGCCCTGCTGTCCTGGACTTGGTTCTCAGATATTAGAAGATACCAGAGGCTCTGGGAAAAGTCATGTGAAAACTGGGGACAACAACTAGGGAGAGCAGAATTTATGGTTTTTACTATCGGTCCATGTTTCTACTTACAGCCTCCAAATGTTGCTAAAACCTTACACTCTCCCAAAGAGATTATACTCTAATATTCTAATTCTAAATCAATTAGTATGTTAGAAATTAGTATAGTTTCTAGGAGAGTATACTTCACATTGAACGACATTCAAAGAGAGTTGAATTGACCTTCTATTGTGACATTAGTTTTCAATTAATGGGTTAATTTATTGTGTGTTTATATGTGTGTGTCTGTCTGAGCTGCCTATATAAATGAATAATGGGTAAGGGTAAGTGACAGCAGGAGGATAGGAAGACAAAGACTTCATGGAAACAAGCTGAGTCTTGTGATTGATGTCTTGTATTGAATCCTAGCACTGTTCGTCTTGTCAGATTACACTAACCAACTGTCCTGACTCTCTGAAGATTTGTTTCCTCCTTATCAAATGGAATGTTTCCTTTCATTCATCAATGTAGGTATGAATTTCTATCTGGCATCTCATCTTTAGCCTGAAGGACTTTGTTTAGCATTCCCTGCAGTGCATATGTGCTGGTTGATAACCTCTCCATTTTTATTTATCTAAGAATATATTTTGCTTTAATTTCTGAAGGATATTTTTACTGGTTATAGAATTATGGCTTGAGATGTGTTTTTTTTTTCTCTTTCAGCATTTGAATATTGTTAGCCTGTTATCTTCCAGTCTTTATTTTTTCTGATGAATAGTCAACTCTCATTTGTATTATTAATTCTGTTTGTAATGTGTTTTGTGTCGAAAATTTCTATTTACCTACAGTTTCTAGCATTTTGACCATGCTTCAGTGTTATTTTTGCTAGTTTTATCCTGCTTATATTTGTATTTTCAAGAAATTCTTGGATTTCTTGGGGTTTTTGTTTGTTTGTTTGTTTGCTTGTTTCTGCCAAACTTAGTAATGTTTAGGCCATTAATTTTTCTGCCATTTTTCATCTGCTCTCAATCTGAGATAAAAATCACACGTATTTCAGACCACTTCATTTTTTCCCCAAGTTTTTCTTTTTTAAATGTTGTGTCCATTTACCATGTAGGATTATTTCTATTAATATATCTCTAATTTCATGAATCTTTTCTTCTGCTCTCTCCAACCTGCTGTTAAGCTAATAAAGTATTCTAAATTTTCAGTTATCATTTTCTGCTGTAGAATTTCTGATTTCTTTTTCCATTTTCATTTTCTGTTTAGTTTTCTATATTTTTATTCATTAAAATATTTTATCCTTCATGCTTTTGCATACTTTATCATAGTTGGTTTAAGGTCCTTCTCTACCAAGAACTTAATCTGGGTCATCGCAGTGTCAATTTTTGTGAATTGCTTTTTACCCTGACTATAGATTATATTTCCTCATTCCTTTGTATTTCTAAAAATCTTAGACTTTATATTAGATATTATGAATGATATTTTGCAGATACTCTGCATTTTGTTATATTCCTCTGAAAATTGTTAATATTTTTCCAACATGCATGCAATTAACATCTGTGGACTTAAACACCAAAATCTGGCAATCGTGTGATGCACAGGAGCTACAATACTTCATTACTTCCAGAATTTCAGCTGTGATTTTCATGTGCATAAGCACTTTAGGGGAGACAATCCTGGGGTTTAGTGTAGGCACACACCAATTATGGAACTCACCTGTCTGTAAGTATGTCCTTTCTAAGATTCCCCCACCTTTACATTGCCACTATTCTAGTAGCAGTTAGATGGGGATTTTTGTTTGTTAATATGAGTCACCTTGCACTGTGAACGCTGGGGTGTATTTTAAGGCATTAAGTCATAAAAATGCAAAATTTTACCTGAGGTAGCACCTTTTCATAAATTGTCAGTTCACTTGTAGTTCCTGTCTGCTTTTGTGCACTCTTAAATGCTTTCAAATATGTGTTTTCGTATTTTGCCCAGATTTTATAACAGTTATCTATGAAAGTTAAGTTCACCACAAGGAACTCCATCTGAAAACCATTTTGATATTTTCATATTAACTTCAGCAACACAAAACCATAACGTTAATAATCACTATTCAAAAAATATGTATGATTAAAAAATTGATTGCAAAACTCTAAATGATTAAAAAACAGATTGCAAAACACTAAACTTAAGTATCTGGATTTCCTTTGGGAAGCTGTAAATATTTTAAAATACAGAGCAGAATGAAGCAATTGAAAAAAATGTTTTACACTCTAACTGAGATCATTCAGTTGGTCAATAGCATAAAAATTAGATGAAATACTCACCTCATGCAGGAAAGTGTGTTTACTGGAGGACCGTAAAGAAATATAAATATTAGTGGGCTGCTCTTCAGACTGTTTGCATATGAAATATTCACTTGTCTTTGATTATTTCTTTAATTTAAAAGTTCCATTTTGGCAAATGAATCTCCTATGAACATTTCAGGTCACTATTAATATAATAATATAAACTGAAATTATGAAAACCAAATTTTGTGCTGCTCAAGTGAGTACTGCCTTATATTAACTGTAAAGTATTATAGCTCCTGAACTGTGAGGACTATAAGAATTATCACATTTGTACCTAACAGGTTTTGAGCTACTTACATTAGCTCATTACATCAGGTGCATTAGACTTAGAGTTTCTAACAAACCAAAGTACCTCTGAGAGTTGACTTATATTGCAACCTGATTTACATTAGAATATGATCTGCAATGCTGGATTTAAAAGAAATATCAAATAATCTTACCAGGCACTATCATATTAAAACTAATTAACTATCATCTGGAGAGATATCATAGTATCTCACATGATAAACCACCAAGTGGATTAAATATGTATAAATTTAAATTGCTTAAATAGATCAGAGTATATATGCACCATTTTATTACATAATAACTTGCATTATTTTAAAATTTAGTATATTCTTGAAATGTTCTTCAACTTCTGAAGGTAGTATTATGAATGTGGAAATACACAGAAATGTGTTATGACTGATTTGGATTGATTTTCTGTGACCACACATTGAAAATTTTACACTTACATTTTATTTAGAATTCAGATTTATTAAAATATGTCTAAGATCTTCTATTTCACATTTTTAAAAGTATTTATGCAGAATACGTACATTTCTATCACTGTTACTGTTTAACATGTTGATAGACTTCCCAGCCAATCCAATGCCAAAGCGGGGGGAGGGAAACAGAAGGAAGGAAGGAGGGAAAGAAGGAAGGAAGAAAGGAAGGAAGGAAGGAAGGAGGGAAGGAAGGAAGGAGGGAAGGAAGGAAGGAGGGAAGAAAGGAGGGGAGGGAAGGAAGGAAGGAAGGAAGGAAGGAAGGAAGGAAGGAAATATGGTTATATTTAAAAAGACAAATCTCTTTTTATTTCAGACAATAAGATTTCCTCTTAGGAAAAAACAAACAAAGCAAGAACACAAAAAAGGATAAACCCCAAACTGGATCAGGTAATTATCAAAATCAAGGCCATCTCCTCTAGCACACACATAAATTTTGGTCATTTATGTATTCTAAAATAAACTGTGAGGTGGAAATTTTAGGATACCATACAACCTAGGAACAAGGCAAAGGGTTATTCTACTACTACCTTTTTATTCATCAAACCACTTAAACAATATTCAGGCGTTACCACTCCAGTGCTTTTAACCCTTGGTTTGTATGTGTTTAACGCACTGTTTGCGCAGGTAGAGATTTTTGTTTTCCCCAAATATCTAAGTAGGGTTTGATCCTGAATCTTTAGATCAAGAATCCACAAAGTTTTATAGGTGAAGGGCCAAAGTGCAAATATTTGAATCTTCATAAGACATTAGGTCTCTGTTGCAACTACCCAACTCTGCTGTTAGAGCATGAAAGCAGTCATAGACAATATGTGAATAATGGGCATGACTGTGTTACAATAAAAATTTGTTTATAAAAACAGGTGACTGGTCATAAAGTGTGCCCACTACTGCTTTAACGAATGAAATAAGAGAGATTTTTGATGCCAGTACAACATCTACTTCCAAAGGGTTCTGTGTATTTTCATCATCACATCTCCTGATGTAGATAAATTAACAGGAATCATCTCCAATTGTTATTTCACTCTTATTCACTTATTTCACTTTTCTTTAAAGGCAAGGTTAATAAGAAAGGCTCTTGTTCTTTTTTAGTTCCAGCCCAAATCATCAAGATGGAATCATTTTGGGAAGGAGACTTCTCTCGTAGTCTTGACAAATGCTGTAAGGATTCATCTGTACCAGACTGTGGTATGTATCTGATTGAGAAATGTGTCCAAAGATCCTAGTGTATCTTACCTACAGACGATATTGAGTAGGCAAAATTTGCCAACAAAATATATAGGCAATTACACAAACTGGGCTTCAGGTCATTAAGGAAGAATTTTACCAAGGGTCCATCTGAACAAAAACTAATAAGAAAAGCCATCAAGATGACTATCTCCAAATTAATACATTTTTTGAAATAGCAGCAGTTGTTATTACTGGGGAAATTTTAAAATTCATATAACAAAGTTATTTCTAAAGGCTTTAAAGTAAACCTAGGATGTGCAAAAGTTATATAAATAAAAATATGAAAATTGACTAGTAGACGTAAGATGTAAATAATGGTAAGATATATTTTTGGGTTTTTTTTTTTGGTGGCATTGTCTCAATATTGAAAACATTTAAATTCTTAAATGTATTACTTAGATTTAAACCACCAATAAAAACCTCATTCAGATTTTTATAAACAGTTGGCAAATTTACCTTAAATATTTGCATAAAGAATTTTGAGCATTTGGGGAAAAATGAAACAATAATGGCATCGGTCTAATCTAAAAGACAGCTAAACATACTACAAACATCAAAAATAGAAAAATATATTCAAATGAAGTATCCACAACTCTGCCTTATATTTTCACAGTAAAATTCCAATTTATTAATGAACAAAATAGAAAATCATACATAAGAGGTTAATTAATTACATGGAGGTACTAGAAATCTCCATAAAACAAAAAATATAAAGAAAAATGTTTATTCCCTCAAATATTATGATGTTAATATGATAAACTATTTCAGATATTGTTAAAATGCAAATATAAAACTTGGAGAAAATATTACCAACATATATGAAAACAAAGAGCTAACCTTCAAATTATTTAAAGTATTTGCATAAATGAGTAAGGAAAAGAAAACTAATAGAAAAAAATGGACAAACGTGAAAAAACAATTTACATGGAAAAAATGGTCACAAAATTTTAAGGAAAAAATACTCAAACTTATCAATCATCATTTATAATAATGAGATAATATGCTTCACTGATTTGACCCATAAAATAGGAAAGAATGATAAACTCCAAACTTCTCTTACTTTTGAGATTTCAAATTAATATAATTGTGTGCAGGATAATTTGGCCCTATCAATCAAATTAAAATTTGTGTGAAACATTAAATAATTATTTCATTCCTCTAAATATCTGCTCTAAAAGTAATTAAAGGTATACAAAGAGATATGGCAAAGAGGATTGCTTCAGCATGGGATGTAACAACATCAACAGGGACATGGTTAAATGAATTTTACATCTATCCTGTGGACGGCTATGCAGCAGTTAAAACTATGTGTGGTGACCTGTATTAACTAGACTTACATGGTGATCATTTTGCAGTATATACCAATAATGAATCATTATGTTGTACACTGAAACTGATATTATGTTTCTTGTCAGTTATATCTCAATAAAAAGAGTAACATAAACCAGATCTTTTTTGTATTAACATGAAAACATCTCTACAGCATAATATAATATGGAAAGCTAATCATCCTGAATATATATGACATAATTTCTTTGTTAAACAATACATCTAGGGGCGCGTAGGTGGCTCAGTTGATTAAGTGTTGATTAAGTTGATTTCTGCGCAGGTCATGATCCCAGGGATGTGGAATCAAACCTCTCACAGGGCTCCACACCCTCTGCCCCTACCTCGCTTTAAGATTCTTTATCTCTCTCCCTCTGCCCCTACCTCGCTTATACGTGTGTGTGCATGCATGTGCTCTCTTGCTCTCCCTCCCTTTCAAAATAAATAAACAAACACATAATGTATCTAAAACATATTTCTGCAATTGTGTCAAGTTTTATGGAGTACTACGAATACTAATACAATCAGAACTGATTACATAATTCAGTTAAAAATAATACCATTTTAAAACTTAGAGGGCAAAAAAATCATGTAATATATCTTATTTGTATAATATCTTACAAAGACTTCATAGAAGAAATAAATATGCAGTCACTTCATACTGTCAAAGACACACAAGTCATTGTCATACATATTAGGCATTCTGAGGAAATGCATATACCTTGGTGTTATCATTCATATTTTACAATCATATTTGAGGCCTGAGTGTTCTGATCTTAATACAAGTTGCTAAAATTGCATTTACTGACTCCTGTGTTTATGGAAACACAACTCAGAAACTACAAGGCAACCAGAAGAACCTATGGTACCTTTTTTATATGTGGGTATACAACAACTTACAAAAAATTTTCAGAGCTACATCTGTCATGGTAATGAAATATATACCACTGGGTATTGAGTTGACAAGGTAAGACCGTGTCGGGCACTTAATATTAGCACCATATAAACGTTTTTATCACTATTGTTGGAGGAAGTCATCAAGACGACACGACCACTGGTTGACCTGCAAGCTGGACCCAGGCAATGGGAAGCTCCTCGCCCCCTCCCCTGTCCTTGAAAGGAACATTCTGCCCACTGTTTGCACAATTGGGGCTGTTTTCAAGGGTGCAGTCTTAAGAGAGCAACGTGTTGTTGAGACCATCTGTATGGTTTATGTGACTGAACCTAGTTAAAGCCTCTAGATAAACTCTTAAGATTCTGGTGGTGGGTGAGATGTACTCATCTTGCTGCTGCCCAATGTGTAAATTTCCTTTCTTGTTAAACTACCACCTTCCAGTCTGGAGTGGCATGTCTCTTTCTTCAGTCTTTCCTCCCCCTCATGTACAAGGGCCAAGTTTAGTTTGCACCCATGCAGCGCACAAGTTTGCAAGCTGACAGTTACCTATATTTGCATCATGATCACAATCATCAGTTACGTTAATATTCCTAATAAGCATCAAGCGAAATTGACTATATATCTGGATGAACTATTCAAATCAAGAAATAACCTTCACTTTTTTTTACAGCAAAAATATTTAAGCATATAAATCCCATTATTACCCATTAATTGTGGTTAATCTGCTGCGTTCATTTGATTTAAGCAAAGCCAGAAGTGACTTGAGATTTCCCGTGCTTTGAACTCGACTCTGGTTTGAAAAATCCCGAGATGATTTTCTGCAGAAAAGTGCTTTTGATCAGTATCAGGAATGTTTCCACAAAATAATAGTATGTAAAATGAGGTCTCCTTCTATTGTGAAATTCTGGGGATTTTTTTTTTGTTTGTTTGTTTGCTCATTTGTTTGTTTATCACAAAGAAGATACAGGTATTTACAGTGAGGAGGGACACTATGATTTTCTATTCTGAATTTATTAGTATATGACCAGAATCTTGAACAGATCGTTGTTTTGTTTTTTGTTTTTTGTTTTTTAAGTATTCCATATTTAGCCATTCAAGAATATGGTTTATCTCTTAGAGAGTTTCTGTTAAGACTGCCAGTATGTTCACCCAACCCATAAACATTCTGTAAAGTCACTAGCAATACAAATTCCTCATTTCACCTCCTTCTATATCTGTGGCAACTGCAAATTCCATTCTCATTGATCAAAGTCCAAAGCAAAGAATAATCCCTAGTAATTGCTTACTTATTCAATTTGCTTTCTAACTCAATGTTCTAGTGAGATTCATTTTGAAAGGTCAGCAACTTGTCTCCAATTCATTTCATTAAATATGAGAGGGAAAGAAAGGAAGTTTATATTATTTAGTAAGGACAAGGTGCGTAATCACAAAGTGAAAGGTGTTAATATCTATTCTTACCCAAAATGGATTACAGCAGTTTTCATCTTCCATCAGAACTTTAATTGGCATTTGAATGAGAATATCTTATAAAGCCACTGCATGGTAAGGCAGACAATAGTTAGCAAGAATCCCCATTATTGAAGAATTCTTTTCAACATCTGAAAGTGGAAAAGGTTTAAAATAGGTTATTAAATGGCTATGGTTATAGTTGTAGCAGACCAAGAAGTTATTAAAAATGTGGACTCTTATTAGCAAACTCTACCTAAATTCGATTGAGAGATTAATAAAATTTTATTCATATATTGCTTTTTTTTTGAATGGGATACAAAATCTCATTTCTATTTTTGTCTCAACACCAACCATATGCTCCAGCAAGCACTGGTTAGTGTTCAGAGGTTAAGATTTAGATCTTAGATCAGACACTTTCTGGCCACAAGATCTTATCAAGTTGTGGGGAATAAATTTAGAAATTTCCTGGGCTTACACCAATGGGTTAACAAGGCATAAAGAAGTACAAACCATAGGTTGCTCACATCCAAGTTTGGGTAAGTAAGATTAGGTGAATAAGGATTGAGGGCTGCCCCCAGAATAGAGAGGGGGCAAATGTCTCCAATACAAAGGTATATGAAGTAAGCAAGATTAGGTATTCAGGGCAAAAGTGCCCCCCCCCAATTTAGTACCATAGCAGAAAGCTGCTTTTACAGGAGGTAAGGACCAAGTTAGGTGAACAGGTGAATAAGGCTATAGACCACTGTGCTGCAGGTGAAGCTGCCCACAGTAGAGATGATTTACAAAAGAAAAGGTGCCTTGTTAACCCTGAGGTTATTCCCCCTCTCTGTCTCATCCCCTAGGCTAGCTAAATGAAACAGACCTTGGAGCTTCCCTTCTGCTGTTAACAACCTCTGCCCATCCGACTGGCACCAGGATTTTGTTTTATATTGACCCAAACCCCAAACACTGTATATCTTCAAAACCCCCTTTCCCTCATGCCCATGAGTTAACGTTCACATATTAATTGCATCTTTGTGCATGCCCACCATTTATAAGCTTTCTGATCTTAATAAATACAGAGCAAGGATCCTTATCCGGGGCTCTTGTCTTTTCCCGGACTTTAGCCATCACTTGTTTTTCATCCTGCATCCACTCTTTTGTTGGCCAAGAGAGAACTTTAGACTTAGAGCCTACAACATCAAGTTATTTATCCTCACTGAGCATGGATTTTCTTATATGGAAATAAGATAATGAAATGCACTCTTGTACCTGTTTCATAAAGTTGTAGTGAACATTAAATCATCCATGTAAAATGCTTTGCACAGGCTGGTGATGTAATCATCATAAAGGTGGAACTTATTAGCATTGTTATCCCATAAGCACATCTTTTTTCAAAACTTTCTTCTATGCTCATGATGATATAGAAATGGTTTCCTTGAATGCTCTGCCATTCCTCTCCACTCACACAAATGTTTTCAGCTCCTTTAGTGAATACCTATCTGATTAACCCGCAGTGTTTGTATTATCAATATTACATTCTTTGCAGTCTTAAAAGTCTTCTCTCTCTATTTGGATAGTTTCTCTTCCCATATACATTTACCTATTTCTCTACATTATAACTTTTAAAACTTTTATTCCTTGGAGCACCTGGGTGGCTCAGTTAGTTAAGCATCCAACTTCAACTCAGGTCATGATCTCATAGTTTGTGAGTTCAAGTCCCAAGTCTGGCTCTGTGCTGACAGCTCATAGCCTGGAGCCTGCTTCAGATTTTGTGTCTCCCTCTCTTTCTGTGTCTCCCCTGCTCATGCTCTCTCTCTCTCTCTCAAAAATAAATAAACATTAAAAAAATTTAAAAATAAAATAAAAATGTTATTCTCTTGAGTCTTAGTTTTTGTTGACAACTTGATGAAAGCTGTGAAATATTTTTTTGGAAAAATGTATCAAAAACATGTATATATGATATATATGTGAGATATATATGTATATATGTATGTTTTATATATATATATATATATATATATATATATGTATGTATATATATCTGTACAAGCACACATACATAACTTTTTGCACCCAATTTCATGGGAGTTCATAACCTATATCACATCTCGAATCCATCTAGAAGTCATCTAGGGGTCCACGAGCTCAACCTTAAATATTGTTGTGAAATCTCTTGATTTTTAGAGTTCTTCCAATGGCATACATCTGATTCTGGATTAGACGCCTCCAGTTTCTTTTTGCTTAAAATTACAGAAAGATGCAGATATTGTATAAGATACTTGGAAATTCAATGCAAAGTCAATTTGAGACCAGAGTGGAATTGATGTTGTCTTTAAAAGAGGGAACTAAAGTCTTACAAAGGAGCTAAGGGATGTGAAGATATAGCAAGTACAGACAATATTGTGGAAAGGTTTAAGGTAAGTGAAAAAAGATATACCAGTACCTTGTTCAGAATGGAGATACAAAAGGGCGCCTGGGTTAAACATCTGACTTCGGCTCAGGTCATGATCTCACAGTGCATAGGTTCGAGCGCCGCATCAGGCTGTGTGCTGACACCTCAGAGCCTGGAGCCTGCTTCAGATTCTGTGTCTCCCTCTCTCTCTAACCCTTCCCCACTCATGCTCTGTCTCAAAAATAAATAAACATTAAAAAAAAAGGAATGGAGATACAAAGAAAGAGGGGTCCACCGTGGATGCCCAGCAGAGGAGATGGACAGGTTTGGGGATGTTTGAGTGTAGGAGGGAAGCTATCGAAGGGTAGTGAAAGGTAAGCATATACAATCACTTTTCTGTTTCTGTATGTTGGGCCAAGTCAATAAATTCCAACTGTAACATTTGGTGGGCTAATGCATCAGTGGAGATTTACCAAGACTATTAACTCTTTGGCACATGAAAACATGTCTATTTGTGGAGATGTTTGCTGCAAGACATTAATTAAGCAAATATTATCCCTCATTTTACTTCTTTTTGTCTGTCCTAGCAACCAGTACATATGAGTGCTCATTAACTATTTGTTGAGTGGTTTTACTAAATAGACATGTGCCTGTGCAAAAACCTGGTCGGCTCCACCATATATTAAAAGTTGTCCAGCTTATTTTTGCTTTACAAGAATCTTTCTCATCAAAGAGAGGCCCAGGCTTTTTGGAAATCAGTGTGGAAAGACAGTGAAGAGACAGAGAGAGTGAAGGAGTAAAGTGCCCCTATGTCTAATGCACTCATGTGGAAAATTAACTGTTCACCATCTAGGTCATTAGAATGACTTGGGAAGACTCAGGTAGGCTTACTGATTAGGCCTCTGTAGTAGGAAATTCAGAAACCTCAATTTTGTTACTAGCTTTCTGCCTTTTGACCTTTTGAAAAAGTAATTTCAGATCTCATTTTCTCTGGCTCTTAAATAGAATCATACTTGTCCATAAGGCAATTTTAAGATACTCAGATGAATGATGTTACACATGTTTAAATGCAATTCTCTACTGATTCACTGGAAGACATATATTTCTTCATTTGGAAAGTGTCTTATATATTTTCTTAGCTCTTGCCATATAAAAACATCTGACATAGGCTACTGGTAGAATCCCCAGTTCACCGATATGTAAACTGAATTATAGGAGTACAGATAAAAGTCTCAAAAATCAGAATCTCAAAAATCATACTTTGTCATTTATCCCCAAAATGACAGGGAATAAAGAACTTTGATAAATCACAACATTGAACTCTGGATAAAATGTCGTCCTGTCCACTATACCTATTTAGGGTTAATAACAATAGTTAACACAAAGCAATGATTATATATGCAGGCACTGCTCTGAGTATTTAACATATATTTAGTCAGGCACTCTCACAAGAACGCCGCAGGATATATACTATTGTTGTTTTCATTGTCCACTTAAGGAATCTGAGCCACAAAAGAATTATCCAGTAAATTTGAGATCAATAAGCGGCAGAGCCAATATTTGACCCTGGGAAAAAGGATTCAGAATCTGGCCTCTTACCACTTTATGCATCTATGCATCTATGCATCTAGCTGGATTGCTTTCATAAATTGTTAGGTCACAAATCCAAAAGTTATTAAAAGTTATTTCTATTTCAACATTGCCTACCAACTCACTTCAACTACTTTAAAACTTGGTTAAAAATATTTTTTTAAACATGAAATAATTTAATTCCTACAGTGTGTAAGGGGATAAGTTGTATATTGACTGAATGAAAAGGTAAATAAGACAGTGTTGATTTCTTGATGTTTTCTACCTCCTAACCAGAAGCAAAAGACCCCACTATCAGCAGGAAGAGAAGATAATAGCAGAGTCAGATATTTACTATTAAAATGGACCAAATTACCCCATCGCCCAAGATTTATTGATTGATATAATAAGACTAGGGTGTGAAACTTGTGAAACATACCAACAGTTCCATGAATATTTTGTTTTGTTTTGCTTTGGCTTAAGACTAAGTGTTTTGGGGTGCCTGGGAGGTTCAGTTAAGCATCCGACTTCAACTCAGGTCATGATCTCGCGGTTCGTGAGTTCGAGCCCTACGTGGGGCTGTGTACTGACAGCTCAGAGCCTGGAGCCTGCTTCAGATTCTGTGTCTCTTCCTCCTCTCTCAGCCCCTCCCACGCTTGCTCTCTGTCTCTCTCTGTCTTTCAAAAATAAATAAACGTTATAACAAACAAACACTAAGTGTTTCAACGATTTTCCTAAGCTCCACTTACTTAAGGCTCACATACATTTTAAGGAAAAGTATTGGAAGTGATACTTTGCATTTTAGAAATATGCAACAATAACCCCAATATTTTAATTGCTGGTGTGTTAATGGCTGATTCAAAACACAGGTGGCCCAAACATTTGTAACAAATGAGTGTATAATCAAGCTGACTTAGAGAAAGCATGTTTGGATTCACAGTTCTCAGCCTATAGCTCATCCACTGCCACAGGCCAACTCTACCTAATTAAAACTTGGTTTCAAACTCTGTAAGGTTTGCCAATAGATTTGAAGGAGTATTATTTATGTGAACACATCTCAACAAGTTCTTGTAAATTTGTTTCTTAAATGAGCCCATGACTATCCTTTATTAAAATGCTCATGGATTTTCTTTTTTTTTTTAATATTCTAATCATAATGGGTGGCTCAAATTGCTTCATAAACCATATTTTCTAAATCACTTCAGCAGCTGAGAGGTCCTGCTTATGTATAAAACAGTGCATTGTTTTCATGCGTTTACTTTTGTTCACAATAAAAAAGATTTTGAGGAAATAATTTCACCAAAATTGTTTTTTAGCTACCATACAAAGTGCATACATTATTTTAGTTTCTAAACTGTGCCAAACTATATTCCTTGGCTTTCCATTTTGAAATCTTGTGTGCACATAAAAATTCTTCTACTTTTTTTTTTGTTATTCTACTATACAAATTATGTGCAGCTATTTACTTGAAATTGTGTTCAACTTGTTAGGAATGAAGTATAATGAATATAATTAACTGAAATTATATGCGTATTTTTTCTCTCAATGGCTACAATTTGTGTTTAGGATACTACTTATGTAGTCTGGATATATTTATGTGTTGCTTCTTAGAGGAAAATGAGAGAGTGAGCACCACAATTTCTAAGCAACTTAGATCACAGTGTGAGACAGGTATTGGTCTTTCTAAGATAATGTGGTATATGGTGCATGACCAGTTAGTCTCTTACTTAAATTACAGACTAATCCATATTGCATAATGCAATGGAAGTAGAAGACTGATTCAAAAATGGTAATTGTAGAGTACAGGTTGTAGGGGTTACACTCAATAACATAAAGGCAAATGTCAGCAGGGAACACATTATTTCTGTTTTTCTGGATGCAAAGAAATACAAAGCTTTGTGTAATAAACACTCAGTGCCTATAAATAGAATAATGTAATAAGGCAGGTGCAATAGACATAGGTCTGTAATTTAAATAAATAGGAAAACCAATTTGGATATCTGTCATGGAATATAGGTTTGATTTTACAAAGATTGGAGGAATAAATCTTATGTTATAGCACAAAACCAAATAACCATAGAGTCTAAATTCTTAAGTGGATTCATAGTTGAAGCAAATTGTTACTTCCACACTGTGAATAAGGACATGTCAGAGTTTTCTATACTGAATCTGGGGAAAGTGGCACACCTTTTCCCTCCTATTAGATGTTACAGCCTCATACTAGTGGAACAGACAGATGTGCCTTTTGTGGCTTTCCTCTGACAGAATGAATACTATAATAAATACTAATAAAGGAGTTCAAACCAATTCTTTATGTTCCTTATGATTTCCACCATTACAGCTTATCAAGCCTCTTGTTCTTTCAAAATGGATACTACTAGACCCTCAGAGATAATACAGCAGTGTTCTCAATCTGCCCTTTGAATGGGTATATTGAGCAATGTTCCATCAACCACCCTTAGTTGTATGGGAAAAAAATTACCACTTCACACAACAGACAGGATTCTTCTTTTGGAGACCAATGTATGGGGCTGCCAATAGACCTCATGCTTCTTTTCTACTTGTGCCATTTATTTTATTTCATTTTTTACAAGATGCTTCTGCAATTATCCCATGGGCAGCTTCATTGCTGTGCTACAAATATAGAGTGATGCTGCACAAAGAATGGGCATGTTCAATACAACTGTGTTAAATGTGTTTGGTTAGCAGTTCAGAAGAGTTACTTGAACTTAAGGCACGTGCATTCAAGTCCAGTTCTGCCACTTTAAGCAATATAACATGAGCTCATTTATCTCATCTGCACGAAAAGGATAATGGTGCTTAAATATGTTGTTATGATGGTATGATGATAAATGCGGTAGTATACGAGAAAGGGGCCTTGTGAACTCTAACGTGGATCTGAATTTAGCTACTTAAGTGCCCATTTTAAACTCTACATGTAATTGTATTTTATAAAATACTATGCATTCATACAAATTATTTCATCTATGAGCTGCTTTTATTCATGAACATCATAAAAAGTTTAATTTTTTAATATAGAAGCATCAGTCAACTCTTCCAAATTTTTACTAGGTCAGGAACCAATGAATTTATATAGATTCACTCTGTCTCCAATTTTGTATGTGCAAAAAACCAACAACATTAGTCAAGAGTATTTGTGATTGTAAAGAGCCCAAGTATTAAATGAATTGTTTTCAAAGTGTTAATTCGTTCTAATATAGTGTTATTAAGTTCTTCACTCCAAGAACAAATATGCATGAATAAAGAGACACAATTTTTTGAACCATTCTCTGTCACAGAGAATTAATTTTTCAAGACATGAAAACTATTAGCACAGTAAGAAGCAGTCAATAGTCATCCTAAGTCAGATAATACGGCATTCTAAAGAACAGGCAGAATCATTTACTTTACTTGTTTCTATGTTTCAAGTAAATGTGACATTGGCCATCAATGTCTTGTTTTGAAACTACAAAAGAAAATAGTGGGCATCACTTATTCTGCTCAATGGGTATTAACTGTAGAGATATCTGTATTTGAGAACAGGACTCGAACTATTCAATTATCTGGGGTTTAAATTTTGGTTTCATTTTAGTAGTGAAGGAATGCATTCAGGCAGGAAGACAATTTATAGGTTTTATAGGTATCTTGTTCTTAGGACTAGTAGACTTGTATCCAGAGGCAAACGTCTTTTTCCTTGTTTTAAAAAAATATATTGCAATAACCCTGTATGGCGACAGATGGTAACTATACTTGAAGTGGTGAACATTTCATGATGTATATAAATGTTGAATCACTATGTTATACACCTGAAATAATATAATACTGTATTTCAACTATACTTCAGTTTAAAAAAAACACATGCACATAGTATAAAGAAAAATAAACAAAAATATGTTATTTTATATTTTCCCTACTATTCTTCTGACATTACACGCACACATAAGAGTAAATACTCTGCAAAATCATTATGTGGCAAGCATTTTTTCACCTCCCTTCATGCTACTCCTGACTGCTTAGACTCTTCACTACAGTGATAGCTTTAGTGTGTCACTCTACAGAATAATTCCTGAATCAGGTCCTTCCCACCTTGTAAGTACTTGTCGATCCTGTATCTCCTATTCTGTGCATGGAAAAGAAAAACGATAATATGACATGATTTTTTTTTTATTTATTTTTGAGACAGAGAGATACAGAGCATGAACGGGGGAGGGGCAGAGAGAGAGGGAGACACAGAATCGGAAGCAGGCTCCAGGCTCTGAGCCCTCAGCCCAGCGCCGGGCGCGGGGATCAAATTCAGGACCGCGAGATCGTGACCTGAGCTGAAGTCGGACGCTTAACTGACTGAGCCACCCAGGCGCCCCATATGACATGATTTTTAAGGAATGGATTCAAACATTACACTGCTCTGGCACGATTTTTAGAGGATTTCAACGCTTTCTCCAGTGATCACCAATGTAAATGTGATAATTTGGCAGGAAAGTCAAGGAAATATTCTTGGGAAGGAGGATATATGTTTTTCAAATCTTAATGAAAACACTATCATATATGTACATATCAGTATCATATCTTCTTCTTTACATTTAAATAATGAACCATTGATCTTAATTTATACTTATGAAGAACAAAGGTTAATTGGCAAATAAACCTTCGCATTGTTAGCTACCCACTTTAATAATACTGGCACAGATTTTTATAAATCATAGATTATAATTACCATGGAGAGGAGCTATCTAATATTTTGCTCTACTGAATATCTTTCCTTTAGGTTTCAGAGACACTTTCTCTTTTAGAAGACAAGATATTATGTTGTATTTTAAGTTAACCAGTATTTCACATGGCTCTGATTCATTTGGAATGATTGTACTGAATATGGACAGAAGAAATGCTTTAAGTACCCATTTTTCTCTCTAAGTAAATATAATTCAAAGAACTTTCTTTACTCTGTTATCTCTCACAAATTATTTTTGGTGGTTTACTATAAATATTATATGTATAGGAGCTCTTATGGTAAAGATAAAAAAGCTATAGTCTGTAGGAAAAGCTAGAAGAAATATTTTAAAATTCATTTTTGAATCATAGTCTGTGTCATTGATCATCATTGACAATGAAAAGATTGAGGTGTAAAATGTGGGACTGGAAACTAATTTCTAAAGTTTCAATGAAATCCTGATATCTTTATGGAAACAACAGACAAATATTTGCCATAAGAAGCACATATGTGGCCATCTCAATAAGTATCTAAAAGAGAGATCTCAAATCTAAAAAGAGCAAAAGAAGCCTGTCTTTTTTTCCCACAATTTACATGTTTTAATAAATATTATGGATAAAGTATTGTGGATATAATAATGATCAAATTTTCAGGTATGAATCCTAGTTTGAAATTTCCTATACACCCAGACATTTTATGGAAAGGGAAAAGCAAAGGGTGGGTTAAGTAAACAAACATACAAAACAATGAACAAAATCAAATGGAAAATAATAATAAAAAATAAACAAATTACCTATCTAACTCAAATTCCTATCTTATTGTTCACTCCCCTTATCCCAGGAGATGTCGTAACAGAATTCTGGAGATTGGTCAAGTACAATAAGATTATTGTATATTATTAGATGCACGGAGGAGATGGTCATGCCAACTATTAGAAGATATAATCCCTGTTATATTGTAGATGAAATTGTTTTGGAACATCTGTTTCTCTCTGTTGTACCCTGGAAATGACAGTGTGATACAGAAAACACTGTACATGATCCTTCATAACTTCTAGATGAATACACAAGAAAAAAATTGCAAACACAGAAATGTATTTCTCTACCTTTCTTTTATTCTATCATGCCAAAGAAGATATGCAATGAGTAGAAGAAAGTAGTTATAAATACCAGTTATAAATACCACCTATGACCATGTCATGAGTTACAGAAAGGTGGACTATAGTAGTTCTGATTTAAGTATGTTTGTATATTTATTAACCAAATATTTTTTTTTCTCTCCCATTGTCCTCCTACCTAACATTGAATTTTTTAAATGACATTTGTTTATATATCAGTATTTATGTTACAAATATCAAAGAGGAAATGTGAATCAACTAAAAGAATGAATGAACATCACCCATCCACAAAACAAGGACTTTGTATACATTTCTCAGGGAGTTGTTATCATTTCTACATGGTAATTGAATCATGTTAGATGTAAGCATGACTTTGTTGTCTTTCTTTGGAAATAAAACATATTCTAAACATAAATGTATGAGTACAAATTTGATAGCGGGTGTACTGCAGTGACTTTGTCATATATTCACTAGACTAGGCTGAATTACGTTTCTTAGATTAATTCTCTTTCCTTTATGTTTCCAATTAGGAAGAGAAACAAACAAAAAAATTGCCCAAGACTTGGAAAATGGATAAGTCAGGGGCAGTTTATGTAGACCCAGTAGGGTAAAGCTAGCTGGGTTCCCAGTGGATTGGCTTATTTGAATAATATTCACAAGCTCCAGAGCATTCAGGCTAGCCATAGTTGTCTGAAATGTGGTCCCAAGGTGGTTAAGGCACAATGGCCCAGAATGTGAGAGTTCATTAATGGAAATGGTTGGAATATGGACCAAACTAGCTACCCAAGAAGGGGAAAACATCCGCCTCTAGCCAGTGGCTCAACACGGAGTCAAGACAGTATTAAAAACAAAACAAACAAACAAAGTTACACTACAGTTGAATCCTTGATGTCTTGAAATCGAATTTCAGCTTGAATATTTGGGATATTTGAGTGGCCAAAATAAGACAGGAGACTTTTAGAGAATAAGGCAGAAGTTGCCTTAAACACCATGGAGAACATCTTATTTTGAAAGTAAAAAGGAAGAACACAACATGAAGAAGTATAAAGAGTCTTTGTAGGCCAACCCGTTGCCATGGAAACATGTATACAACACTAGCCAAAAATAAATAAATACCAGATTTAAATTTTGATGGCCTCAAACAGTATCTTGATGGAGTTGTAATGTGTTTAAAGTACTAGTTACGCATTTATGATAATAACATATTGGTATATTCCTTAGATCGAGGTTGGAGGTCTTGCAGCTTCATTTTTAGAAGGCATGAACTAAAAGTTCAGTAAAGTATATGTAAAAGCTAGTTGTATTCATAACCAAGAGTAAGGGACACATGTAGGAAATAGGCAGAACCTCTTGATAGCAAGCAGGAGCGGAGTAGAAGGCACAAAGCAACGGGAGGTCCTCTCCTCAAGAGGCTGAGAGATATGCCTATATGAAGAGATTGTTGACTCGGGAAAGCAATAATTTCCACTTAATTTTAGAATGGCTCAGGTAGTGGCAACCTGTGTAAGATTCTTCTCTTAGTCATGGAGCAGAGTGTAGGGGTATATGTTCTGGAAGAGTGCAAGGTTCATGGGCTAAGCAAACAATGAGCTCAAGAAACAGAATCCCTGATATTGAAAGAAGAGAAGCAGTAAATGCAGTAAATGTCTTGTGTCCAAATTTGTCAGTGTCTTAGAAGAAGCAGTTTTGGATTAAGAGAGATTAAGACCCAGTTGGTGGGTTATTTTGTTTGTTTCTTTGTCTTTTTGTTTTTTTGTCTTTTTTCTAAGTTGTTGGGAAGTCAAGTAGGCATCTCAATCAAACTGGATGCGTGGGACCTCCTGGAGAAATAAAAGTTCTATTGAATGCCTTTTCCAAGAGTGCAGCATTGTGTATTTTGAGAAGTGAAATGTGTGCATGGGCACTAAAGTTCATTGATGTCTGAAATGCTGAAGGAGATAGGTAGAGTCCTAGTGAGTCCTTGTATTGTCATCTGACCATATGTGGAGACATTTGTGACTTTGATTTCTATTTTGGGCATTGTGACACAAGAGATTCCCAGAATTCCTTAACCTGAAGGGGACACCTCTTCTCTTAAGCTATAGTCAAGAGCTTGTACAAATGTGCAGATTGCACCATTTGCTCACAAAAGCCTTCAGTCTTAGGAAGAATTCCCAAATTTTAACCAGATGTGCTGATCTAGGGTCCCATCCTTTATCAGGTACATCTCAGTTAAGGGATGGTAAGCTGCAATATTCTACTGAACTATATAAATTATGATGGCAGAAATATCATTGGTACAGTATATTGACTGATTGCTATTCACTCAGTTTGTTCTAAGGGGCTTCCCAAGTAGCTAAGGGGTGTGGGGAAAAGTGATCTCCAGCACCATGATATTTGGCAAGGGACTGAGGACAGGGAAAGCCACTCCATCCTACAGGTGGAATATACCAGTGACTTCAGATTTGGCTCTGTCCTATTTAAGAAGGCTTTGTTAACCTTGCCAAGCTTGTAAGGTGCAGTTTTCATGACCCAAGGAATAATGATGGAAAACTAGGTAAGGAGGGTTACAGTCTCAGAGTGTGTGGCAGCCTCTCTTTTCAGGAGAGCCCAGGCTGTTGCCAGCAATCTGCACTCTAATGGTGCCAACACAGGCAGTTGATTTGTGTTTGTTTTTTTTTTTTGTTTTGTTTTGTTTTTTTCTTGTTTTTGTTTTTTTGCGTCAGGACCCCATATGCAATTTATGGCCATCATAGGTGGTCCAGAGACTCTAGGAGGCAGACAGGGAGGTTGCTAACGTCTTTACAGTGAAAAGTCTCTGAGAGCACTAATGGGAGTGCCTGTTGATTTTGATTTGGATGGATTCTAGAGCCTATTTTTCAAGGTAGGCTGATTTGTAAGTAGCACCATTAGTGAAATTAAGTAACATCTGTAAATGAGGAGTATAGTGCTTTCAGTACTCACAAAGAGTTTTTAATGAATGTGCCAAATGCATTTCCTCAGTGGAGAATATCAATGTGACGTCATACCTGTGCTCCTGAAGAAAAGTGGATGCAGTTAAGATCTTGTCTGCAAAGATGGTGTGCACATACATTATAGGGAGGCTAGTAAAGGTGTGTGTGTCCTCTGGAGGTGAAGGTTAACTGCTGCTGAGAGGTTATTAAAGTAAGGATGTAGTAGAACATAAAACATATTAGCCCAGTATGTAATATAGAAAGATATTTACTGGCTACTGATGAATAGAGTTAGTAATTTCAATACTATTGGGTGTTGGGGACTTAACGGATATGACCACAGCCTTAAGGTTGTGGTAGTTTACCATGACAAGCCATTTAATCTTTCCTTGTTTAAGAACAGGCAAAACGAGGCTGTCAAATAAAGAAGCAATGGAGATAATCACCCATTCATTAATTAGGTCTTATATAATAAATTCTGATCCTTGAAGACCCCGTTTTGATTTATTTGGGGATGTATTAACCATTCTAACTAGGGGCTCATGGAGTCCCATTTTATCAAGCCAATTTGTAAGTGTCAAAGACTTAATTTAATTTAAATTTATTACTCAATATGTCAGAGTGTTTATGTCTAAGATGAGATATTTCAGGGCAAAGGGTACTATGACTATTGGAAATTTAGCCAAAGTTGTAATTAAAATGAGGCATAGCTATTTTTTTGTCTAATTTATATTTAGTTATTTTCCCAAGATTATTTGGGATACCATGTTTAAATTTAGTGGGATCCCAGGTATAATTATAATTTAAGGCCCAGTATTGATTAAGCCCATGAATCCTTGTCTATGGTGCATTTTAGCAAATGCAGTTAATCTAGAATCTATGTAGTAGAAACACAAAAGCCACTTACTATTCTTATATATTATTTCTATATACATTTTTAAAATAAATTTTGGATTTTTAATTGGCTCACATTATGGATTTTTATTTTAATGAATTATGTGCATGTGTATTCTGTTGTTAGTTCCTCCCCAAGTATCTTGGGTTTTGTTTCTATTTAATCCCTCTCCCCTATTTTTTTTTCCTGTTTTGAACTTCTAGTAGACTAAAGCCACAGTATTCAGTTTCTGTGTCTGTTTGCTAAGTCATAGTGAGGACTTTCTGTGGGATTACAAGAAAGGGGAAGGATAATGGTAGCCTACCTCATAGGCAGCCATCTTTTGTTCCCACCCTTCCCAGTCCACCTCCCAGGGACTGGGGTCTACACTTAGAGAGGTGTAGCTGGCTCTCCTTGGGACAACACAGCCCCTTATCCAAAGTGTCAGTCAATCCACAGGTTGACATGGTGTGGCACTTAGTAAAGCACAAGTACACTGGACAATGCTTTTTTTTTTTTTTTTTTTTCATTATTTATGCAATTGGGTAACTTTGGCAGCTGCGGGAGGACAGAGGTAAGATATTCAACTCTGGTCTAAACATTGGGCCACTGACCTAGATGCAACCCACAACACCCCTCAGGATCTGGGCAACATGAAGTTAGTTGACAACAGCAAGGTGTGTAGCAGCACAGAAGATGGGCCATCTAAGCAACATCAACAGAAACGGAGTGTCATTCCTCCTACTCTGAGGAAGTCTGGTCGATATCTTCTTCCACAGGAGTCACCAGAAGTGCATGGATAAACCAGAATTCTGCCTCAAATAACAATTAAAACAAAACAAAAACAAAAACAAAAACAAAACAACACTGGTGTTGAAGAAGTGACAAGACCCTGAAATAAGCCTCTGCCAAATGTAGGAAATGACCAGGAAGATACTGGAAAAGTGCCCCCAGAAGTGCAACTCAAGTGATCCATCATTCCTCCTGCCCTAAGTGAGGACTTCGCCTTGGCTGGTATGCAGCCAGTCCCCTGAGTTTAGCCAGTATCTTTAATATTCCATCACCAAGGACATTTGGGTAAAGAGAGACGTGGAAACCACCAATAGACACAGATTAAGTTTTTGATGGCAGGACACGACACTGACACCAAGATAAGTGACAGGCAGGACTCTATTATAGGCATCTCCAAATGAGAAAATGGTGTCAGTCAGGGTCATACAGAGGGTGTACCTGGGGATGGGGTAAGAGAAAGGTGGAGCTGTAAGCGGCAGCTTATGTACGGTAAGTGGGGTGGGGTGGCTAGGTTTTTCTGCCTCTTCTGAATTGGTTGGTTTGAATAAATTTTCAGTTTCTGGGTGTCAAGGCTGTCCCTAGTCATCTGACACCTGGCCCTAGGTCAATGAGCTCAGGTACATAATGACCCAGAGTGTGAAAGCCTATGAATGCAGGTGGTTGGAGTGTGGACTTAACTAGAGAAACTGGCTGGCTTCTAGCTAGGACCTCAGAAGTAGGTCAAAACATATTTAAAACAAACAAACAAAAAAATCATATTACAGGCCTCATCCAGTCCTACTGAATCACAATCTGCATTTTGATATCTCCAGAAGATGCCAATGCACATTCAAGTTTTAGAAACATTGCTGTATACCATGCCTTTTCAGGAACAGTTGAAACACTGGAAGTATTTAACTTGGAAAAGAACAAGTTTGAGTTGGATACTGAAGAGTGAGTCAAACCACTTTAAAAATTTAAATATATAAGGGCTCTCATGATATGAAGGATCCCTTAGTAAAGAAGGGATATTAATGACCAGTTCAAAAATATAGATTTTGTTAAGGTAAGATCATGGTTAACTGACTGTATTATTTGGTGACCCTGTCTATGGAAGAATTATACACCCTCATTCTGTTTAACTTATGGCCATATAACTTGTTCTGGCTAACGAGATGTGGAGGAAAAAGACATTTGTTATTTCTAAACTTTAAGAAGTAGTGAATATTTCACCATTTTTTTCCTTCCTTGCTTCTGGGAGCATGGTAGCATATGCCAAGATAGAACTTCTCACAACCTATATACCTCAGGGAATGTCATGAGCAGTGTCTTGTCATCCTGCAATGGGTACATAGGGTGAACAAGAAATGTTTTCGTTTTAAAGGCCTACTTTCCTCCCCTATTTTTAAGCCTCTGAAATTTGGACGGTGTTTGCAACTGGTATAGTATAAGTTAAGATGACCTGACTGATACAATGAGGAACTTTCTAAAACAAGAATTATACAAAAATGCAATGCACTTTCTTCAGAGGAATGAGAATAAGGCTGGGCAATCAATTAGACGTGGATTTAAATCTCAGCTCTTTTGTTCCCAGCGAATTACATGTATATGGTCGGGCATCTCATGGATATTTGATAAATGTTTTTTTCTCTCCATTAATGCAATAGTTTCCAAATAATCCTATCGAGTTCCATATTTCCAAAGTAGTGCCTGAGGGATCAGAGCTCTGAGGGGATGCTAAAGGTACAGAGTTGCGGGTCTTCTGTCACCTATTTAACCAGTGTGACCCTACTTGAATATTTTTACATACCATAGTGGTATTTAAATTTAGTTGACTAAAAAAATCCCTAAGGGAGCATAGAATGTAAAAACTGCTGCTCTAGAGAATTCCTTGTGAATGGAAATGTTCTAGGCATTTCAGGTGACTGTAGTTGAGCGTAGCTAGAGTGGCAGGATGTCCTAGTTTTCCCAGAACAGGCCTGATTACTTCATTAGTAATCACTCCCTAATTTAATTTCAAAGGTTGCCCGGTTTGGATGATAAAATTATATGGCCACCCTAATAAAAAGTTGAGTATAATGATATGAGTAGATGAGGAGGAGGGCAACAAATAGTTAACATTAACATACAAGTTTACAATATACTACAGATTTATTTTTAAAAAGTGATTTTTGGGGCCCCTGGGTGGATTGGTCAGATAAGCATCCGACTCTTGATTTTAGCTCATGGTCTGATTGAGCCCCTGGTGAGATGGAGTCCACGCTGGGCTCCACACTGGAAGGATGGAGTCTGCTTGGGATTCTCCCTGTCCCTTTCTCTCTGCCTCCCACCACTTCCACGTGATCTCTCTCTCTCTCTCTCTCTCAAAATAAATAAACTTTAAAAAAAAAATTAAAATGTGATTTTTTTTTAAAAAAGCAATTCTTTCCTGTCTGATGAATAAGTGGGCTAGATGTACTTTAAAACATGTTTCAAACTTGGAGATTCTCTCATATTATACATATTAGAAATAACCTAGAATAATCCAATCTCTTTAGAGGATGAAGCAATTCATTGCTAAAAATAACACATTTTGATAACACCAAATAAGCAGAAGCCCTGAGAAACATGAAAATTTCTACTGGACATCATTTTCATACTTGAAAGTACTACTTGGTTCTAAAAGAAGATGTGTCTTATAAGGATGCAGGATTTCTTCAAGGTCCAATATCTTTAGAGTTGCAGAAGAGAGTCAATTACATAAGAGCAACAGAAACAATATCCTAACCAAGAGCCAGAGCCATCAGGCACTAAACATGGGTCTCAAATCTAAGGGGCATGTTTAACTTCACCGCTTCCATCTTTTTGTGATGGAGTCGCCAACAATTTTAAATAGCGTTCATATGTATCCTTAGTATTGCAGTCAAGGGCTCAGCTGCATCCTAACCAATAGTTCTAGTTCTTAAATACTCAGGAAATCAAAAGGGCAGTTCCAAAAATATTGCTTTAGGAAAGCAGCCCTCCAAGTTGTGTAGGTTGGTATAATTGCGGTGTCAGTGGTAAGCATTTTAAAATTTTATGAAAGTTTAGAATCACACAAAATGTAATTGACTCTATATTATTATATCAGATTAGAAAATCTAAGCTTGTACATTTATATTGATATTTTGACTGTTTAGGACAATGTGATCTTTAGGAAAATGTTTTCGATGTGTAACTCCAATTTCAAATGTAGAAGCGGGAGCTTAGACTTCAAGTTAAAGTCTTGCTAAATTTAAAATCAATGTTGGAGTGTTTAAGGTAACTTTGAATCACTCCATTAAAGGCCTAATGTATTGCAATTTTAAGGATCACCTAAGTGTTTGCCAACCAAATAATGGAGGAAGTTAGAAAGGAAATTAAGTATTTCAAAGTATCTGATTAGTAGAGGGACTATATGTAGAACCTATCATAGTTTGTTTAAGTAACTCACATTGCCACTTAACTCCTGTGGCCATTATAAATGGAATTTAGAAAATTCATTCTTTTGTAAGCAGTTTTGTTAGTGGAAGAAAAGGCAATAATCAAAAGTAGTTCAAGAGATATCAGTGTGCATTCTTCTAAGTAGCCATGCATCAATTTTGTTTCCTGATAACTTCCAGTCTTACTTTACAGGTGTAAAAATAATGGCATGTGGCCCACATAATAAAGTTTAAGTATTTAAATATCATCATAAAATTGACAGAATAGTAGCCTCTTGTGAGCAATAGGGATTTGGGAATAAATCTAATCTTCTCCATGTAGAACATTATCTCTATATTTTATTAATGGAAATAGACAATTTTCAAGGATTTTCAAATCATAAATGCAACCCAGTATGAAAAGTCTAAAGCTCAGACCTTGAGTTTTTATCCAACGGAAAGTTTAATCATGAAATCAATATTTTGTGAACAAAAATTCTAGTGAGCTGTGTGTGCCTGGGGAGAATATTTTCATGGCTCAGTGATGCTACTTAGTAAGTGAAAATCACTGAGGCATAACCAGAGAAAGAATTTTGTGAAATAAAACATTCAGCTGTTTTTACAAGATATTGGGCAATGCAAATTATTTTGTCTAACCACTGTGATTTTTTAAAGCTTGCTGATGCCTATATAATGGCCCATCAGGGCACTATAACTCATAGTAGCGTGCTTTTCATTCCCTTGAGTTTATTGGTACCTAATGCTCCATTGTAAGTCATTCTGCATCACCATTGCATAAGCTTAAAGTTCTTAGAAGAAGAGATTTGGGGTGGAGAATAATAGTGCATCATTTTCTCTTCTCTACTTCTCTTCTCTTCTCTTCTCTTCTCTTCTCTTCTCTTCTCTTCTTTCAAAGAGGAAGAGACTAAAAGAAGTAGCTCTGTGTGGGGTCATATAAGCACCCACAAAGCACTGGGGAATCTATGTGGAAAGAATGGGAAATGTAACCAACACCTTCCCATCTGCCATAAAGCTCTACAGTGATGACTCATTTGGTTGTGCTCAATGTACTTGAATGGTGATTTCCTTAATTCTAGAAAACTAAACAGAACAAGCAACAGAAAGATGTTTCTTTCCTTGTAAGAGTGAAAATGATGAGGTTAAAAAAATGAAGGAATGGATATGAATATAAGTAAGTAATATAAATGTAAATGTAAATAATAAATATAAATATAAATAAATATAAATACAAAAAATACAAATATAAGGGGAAGTCTGGTGAGACAAGATGCAACTTACACAGGGGAAGATAAAATAATTAAAAACTTGGTTGATGCTTTCTAAGTAAATCAATGGGTATGTTGATCTGTTACAAGCTTCATTCATCTTTTTGTTTTGGGGTTTTCTCTTTTCTCTAATTGTCCTCACTGTCGATGAATTCATGGTTTAGGTTTCTCTGGTGGGGAAGTAGCACAAACATGTGATGTAACTCACCAGAAACAGAATCTGCGTCAAGTCCCCCAGCAAAGTGTGTGTATATCATTATTTCATAGAACCTAAGCCCAATTCACTTCTTTTCAAATACAGCTGGTTAATCTAAGTGTGATGGACAGGGGTGTGAGCCACCCAGATCTCCTGCAGAAAGGACAGCGACCTGTCCCTAGTGACCTCAAGGATATATCAAAAACAGGAGGAACCAGAAAACCAGGTAAGCAGAGCCACAGAGACAATATTTTCGAATAATCAGAGGCAATAGAAATATAATGTATTAAGATTACTTAAGAGTCTTTCTCAAGTCTATGTGAAAAACAAAACAAAACAAACAAATAAAAACCTTAATTTTGACCTTGTGACCCACAAGTATTTGGAGAACTGCTCACAAGTACGTATACTGTTTTCCCATTTTTCATATAGAATTCCCTGTACGTAACAAACTTCAGAGCAGTTCTTCAAAACAAGCTGAAAGACTGTCTCCCAGGCTGTAGTCCTCAGTAAGACAAGGAATAAAGCATTTACTCACCTACTTTGCGATTGGCTTTCTTTCAGTCGACACTCCTGAAAACACAAAGACTTACCCAAAACAAGCATTCTAAAATGCAAAGATCCTCATAGCTTGGTAGGCTAGAAATCTTTGCAAATGTTTGGAGGGCAGGAAAGTTTCCCTAGAATCATTTTAACACCCCCTTAGGAGGCCACTCATTCTATTTTTTTTAAGTTTATTTTTACTTATTTTGAGATACAGAACAAGCTGGGTGGAGCAGAGAGAGAGAGAGAGAGAGAGAGAGAGAGAGGAAGAATATTAATCAGGCTCTATGCTGTTAGCACAGAACCCAATGTGGGGCTCAAACCACAAGATCATGAGCTGAGCAGAAGTCAAGAGTCCAATACTTAACTGACTGAGCTACCCAGGTATCCCACTGTTCATTCTTTATCAACCATTTTATCAATACAAACAGAAAGAAAACATCAAATAAATCCCTATGAAAGGACAAATGGTTCATTTTTGATAATATATATAATTATTTTAAAACCAACAATGTGTCAGATACTTTATTAAATTATGTATATTCATTATCACTAATCCATTCATGGATCAATCTGTAACTTTATATAGATAAGGAAACTGAGGCTCAAAAGAAAATGAATGAATGAATGATGAGTATAGCAAAGCAAAGACATAAGCCAAAATATATATCTGAATTCCAAAGCCTATGATTCTGGCTTTTGGGCAAGGGGTGGGGAAATAGGATAAAATTTGAGAAGAGGAAATAATGCTGATACAATTACTAATTTACCCAGTGGCTGAGAGCAGAGATAGGCTAGAAAGAAGGAGAAATGAAGTTTAGAGGCCTAAAAGAATTTCACAAATGTTTTCCTTCGAAGTTGCCGTAACCAATGTCAAAACTCCATCAAATTACTTTTGCATGAAGTTTGACATAAAATAATATAAACAAAATATTTTAAATTGGGCTCCCTATTTATAAACTAAAACTTTTAAAAATGTAAGGAAAGATTAATATAGTCCTATCAAGACCTTTGATAATCACTGACTAAACATATGAATAGAAGCTCAGCATTATCACATATTTTTGTGAGTCTCTGGAAAATACCACGTGAAACACAAAGGCACATTACCTTGATAGCTTTTATTATTTACATGCAGTCAAGGTTTTCATGTATCTAATGAGAAACTCCTAAAGGCAACACACAACAGGATGGTTACCTTGGCAACTGAGCCTGGCCAACCACAGAAACATTTTAATAAGGCAGCCGCACCATCAGGGATAAAACAGTCCCAGTTTGACAGGGGAGTAAAATTGGCACACTGAACCTGAACAGGGCAGGAACACACATAACATGGGCACAAGCAGATGCTGTAATATGATGTGTTCTAAAATTCCACTTGCAACAAAAATCATTACTGCTCAAAAGCTACACTAGTTACTGAGGAAAGCTTAATATTCTGCTGTGCACTGGGTTCTCCAAGGTTGAGATTTTGGTCTGCCAAAATCTTTAACATCATACTGGATGGTCTCAGTCAATTGAGTCTAAGCACACAGATGATATTTTGAATGGGGCTTGCAAGGACACTGAAACACTTGGTACTGTGCTCCATGAATGCCTTTGAAATAAATAGATTTAGAGATAACTGTAAAAGATCTAGAGATAACTCTAAAAGATCAAAGCTTGGGATGCCTGGGTGGCTCAGTTGATTAAGCATCTGACTCTTGATTTCAGCTCAGGTTCATGATCTCATGGTCATGAGACCAAGCCCTGCATCAGGCTCTTCTGCACTGGGCATGCAGCCTGCTTAACATTCTCTCTCTTCCTCTCCTCCTGTCCCTCTCCTGTTTTCATGTGCTCTCATGAGCTTTCTCTCTCTGTCTCTGTCTCTCTCTCTCTCTCTCAAAAATAAAAAAATAAAAAATAAAGAGTCAAAGCTTAATCCACTGATCTCACCTATTAAGTAAGTAGGTGTGGAGCACTGAGAAGTGAGAACTGTGCTCTTCCTCAGTCCCTTCAAGCATATCACATGGGCATTCCTAACACTCTTCCTTTTTAAGTCTGAGTTTTAGTTGATG
The DNA here is from genome assembly GCF_046562875.1 of Panthera onca. Lineage (NCBI taxonomy): Eukaryota > Metazoa > Chordata > Mammalia > Carnivora > Felidae > Panthera > Panthera onca. The sequence goes on from NW_027675859.1 coordinate 55,365, forward strand.
GTCTTCTGAGAAAGTTAATTGGAATGTTATTTTTTATAGACCTGACTAATACCCTACAAATTCGCTTTGGCACCATAGGATAAGGTAATTCAATACATAGGTAATACGCCAAACAGAGGAACCCAAATCCTACACTATTATTTCAGTAGGTACAGGCAGCTGGGTTGCAAACACCACACTGTAATTAACATATTCACTCAAAA
>NW_027675860.1:0-29632 GCF_046562875.1 Panthera onca
GTAAAAAGCTGCAGTTAACATAAAAATACAGCACGAAAGTAACTTTAATATTTCCGACCACACGATAGCTAAGATCCAAACTGGGATTAGATACCCCACTATGCTTAGCCCTAAACCTAGATAGTTAGCTCAAACAAAACTATCCGCCAGAGAACTACTAGCAACAGCTTAAAACTCAAAGGACTTGGCGGTGCTTTATATCCCTCTAGAGGAGCCTGTTCTATAATCGATAAACCCCGATAAACCTCACCATCTCTTGCTAATTCAGCCTATATACCGCCATCTTCAGCAAACCCTAAAAAGGAAGAAAAGTAAGCACAAGTATCTTGACACAAAAAAGTTAGGTCAAGGTGTAGCCCATGAGATGGGAAGCAATGGGCTACATTTTCTACAACTAGAACATCCACGAAAATCCTTATGAAATTAAGAATTCAAGGAGGATTTAGTAGTAAATTTGAGAATAGAGAGCTCAATTGAATTGGGCCATGAAGCACGCACACACCGCCCGTCACCCTCCTCAAGTGGTCAAACCCTGAAGAAACCTATTCAAACCATTACATCCACAAGAGGAGACAAGTCGTAACAAGGTAAGCATACTGGAAAGTGTGCTTGGATGACAAGATGTAGCTTAAACAAAGCATCTGGCTTACACCCAGAAGATTTCATATTAAACTGACCATCTTGAGCCAAAGCTAGCCAATCATCTACAAACGCAATTAACATCAGAAAGTAAAATAAAACATTTAGTTGCCCCATAAAAGTATAGGAGATAGAAATTTAACTTGGCGCTATAGAGAAAGTACCGCAAGGGAAAGATGAAAGAAAAAACTAAAAGCACTATACAGCAAAGATTACCCCTTGTACCTTTTGCATAATGAATTAGCTAGAATAACCTAACAAAGAGAACTTCAGCTAGGCCCCCCGAAACCAGACGAGCTACCCATGAACAATCTATTACAGGATGAACTCATCTATGTCGCAAAATAGTGAGAAGATTTGTGGGTAGAGGTGAAAAGCCTAACGAGCCTGGTGATAGCTGGTTGCCCAGAACAGAATCTTAGTTCAACTTTAAACTTACCTCAAAACCCTGAAATTCCAATGTAAGTTTAAAATATAGTCTAAAAAGGTACAGCTTTTTAGAATTAGGATACAGCCTTAATTAGAGAGTAAGCATAAACACAAACCATAGTTGGCCTAAAAGCAGCCACCAATTAAGAAAGCGTTCAAGCTCAACAATCAGAACATCTCAATGTCAAAAAACGCAACCAACTCCTAATTTAAAACTGGGCTAATCTATTTAATAATAGAAGCAATAATGCTAATATGAGTAACAAGAAATATTTCTCCCGTGCATAAGCTTATATCAGAACGGATAACCACTGATAGTTAACAACAAGATAAATACAACCTAACTACAAGCAAACATATCAAGCTAATTGTTAACCCAACACAGGCATGCAACTCAAGGAAAGATTAAAAGAAGTAAAAGGAACTCGGCAAACACAAGCCCCGCCTGTTTACCAAAAACATCACCTCTAGCATTTCCAGTATTAGAGGCACTGCCTGCCCAGTGACATCAGTTAAACGGCCGCGGTATCCTGACCGTGCAAAGGTAGCATAATCATTTGTTCCTTAAATAGGGACTTGTATGAATGGCCACACGAGGGCTTTACTGTCTCTTACTTCCAATCCGTGAAATTGACCTTCCCGTGAAGAGGCGGGAATATGACAATAAGACGAGAAGACCCTATGGAGCTTTAATTAACCGACCCAAAGAGATCTTGATAATCAACCGACAGGGATAACATACCTCTACCATGGGCCGACAATTTAGGTTGGGGTGACCTCGGAGAATAAAACAACCTCCGAGTGATTTAAATCTAGACTAACTAGTCGAAAGTACTACATCACTTATTGATCCAAAAACTTGATCAACGGAACAAGTTACCCTAGGGATAACAGCGCAATCCTATTTTAGAGTCCATATCGACAATAGGGTTTACGACCTCGATGTTGGATCAGGACATCCCGATGGTGCAGCAGCTATCAAAGGTTCGTTTGTTCAACGATTAAAGTCCTACGTGATCTGAGTTCAGACCGGAGTAATCCAGGTCGGTTTCTATCTATTAAATAATTTCTCCCAGTACGAAAGGACAAGAGAAATAGGGCCCACTTTGCTAAAGCGCCTTTAACCAAATAGATGATATAATCTCAATCTAGACAGTTTATCCAAACATATCACCCGTAGAGCTCGGGTTTGTTAGGGTGGCAGAGCCCGGCAATTGCATAAAACTTAAGCTTTTATCATCAGAGGTTCAACTCCTCTCCCTAACAACATGTTCATAGTCAACATCCTCTCACTAACTATCCCTATTCTCCTCGCCGTAGCCTTCCTAACCCTAGTTGAACGTAAAGTACTGGGTTACATACAACTCCGCAAAGGACCAAACGTCGTAGGACCATACGGCCTACTCCAACCCATTGCAGACGCCATGAAACTCTTCACTAAAGAGCCCCTCCGACCCCTCACATCTTCCACATTCATATTCATTATAGCACCCATCCTAGCCCTTACACTAGCCCTAACTATATGAATCCCGCTGCCCATACCATACCCACTCATTAACATAAACCTAGGAGTACTATTTATACTAGCCATATCCAGCCTGGCCGTCTACTCCATTCTATGATCCGGATGGGCCTCAAACTCAAAATACGCCCTAATTGGAGCCCTACGAGCTGTAGCCCAAACAATCTCATATGAAGTCACACTAGCCATCATCCTCTTATCAGTACTACTAATAAACGGATCCTTCACATTAGCCACACTAATTACCACTCAAGAATTTATCTGACTTGTTATCCCTGCATGACCCCTGGCCATAATATGATTCATTTCTACACTAGCAGAAACCAACCGAGCCCCGTTTGACCTCACAGAGGGGGAATCAGAACTCGTTTCCGGATTTAACGTAGAATACGCAGCAGGTCCCTTTGCCCTGTTTTTTCTAGCAGAATACGCCAACATCATCATAATAAATATCCTCACAACAATCCTATTCTTCGGAGCATTTCACAGCCCCTATATACCAGAACTATATACCACCAACTTCACTATAAAAACCCTGATTCTAACAACCACCTTCCTATGAATCCGAGCATCTTACCCACGATTCCGATACGACCAATTAATACACCTCCTATGAAAAAGCTTTCTACCCCTTACCCTAGCCTTATGCATATGACACGTCTCCCTGCCCATCATCACAGCAAGCATTCCGCCTCAAACATAAGAAATATGTCTGACAAAAGAGTTACTTTGATAGAGTAAAACATAGAGGTCCAAATCCTCTTATTTCTAGAATTATAGGAATCGAACCTAATCCTAAGAATCCAAAAATCTTCGTGCTACCAGTACTACACCACATTCTAAAGTAAGGTCAGCTAAATAAGCTATCGGGCCCATACCCCGAAAATGTTGGTTTATACCCTTCCCATACTAATCAAACCCCCTATTCTTATTATCATTATATCAACCGTTATCTCAGGAACTATAATCGTAATAACAGCATCCCATTGACTTATGGTCTGAATCGGCTTCGAAATAAACCTATTGGCCATCATTCCCATCCTCATAAAAAAATATAACCCACGAACCACAGAAGCAGCCACAAAATACTTCCTAACACAAGCAACCGCTTCAATACTCCTAATAATAGGAATCATCATCAACCTACTGCACTCAGGACAATGAACTGTATCAAAAGATCTCAACCCCATAGCATCTACTGTAATAACAACCGCCCTAGCAATAAAACTAGGACTAGCCCCATTCCACTTCTGAGTGCCCGAAGTCACACAGGGAATCTCCATATCCTCAGGCTTAGTCCTACTCACATGACAAAAAATCGCCCCACTATCAATCCTATACCAAATCTCACCCACCATTAACCCCAACCTACTCTTAACAATAGCCATTATATCAGTTATAGTCGGAGGCTGAGGAGGACTTAACCAAACCCAGCTACGAAAAATCATAGCATACTCCTCAATTGCCCACATAGGCTGGATAGCAGCCATCATAATATATAGCCCCACAATAATAATTTTAAACCTGACCATCTACATTATTATAACACTAACCACCTTCATACTATTCATATATAACTCCACCACAACAACATCATCCCTATCACAGACATGAAATAAAGCACCTCTAATCACTTCATTTATCCTAGTACTAATAATATCTCTAGGCGGCCTCCCTCCACTCTCCGGCTTCATCCCAAAATGGATAATCATTCAAGAACTAACTAAAAACGAAATAATTATAATACCCACACTGCTGGCTATAACCGCCCTACTTAACCTGTACTTCTATATACGACTAACATATGCTACTACACTAACTATATTTCCCTCAAACAACTGCATAAAGATAAAATGACGATTCGAATGCACAAAAAAAATAATCTTCTTACCCCCCTTAATTGTAATATCTACCATACTGCTACCACTCGCACCAATACTATCCATCCTAGATTAGAAGTTTAGGTTAAATTAGACCAAGAGCCTTCAAAGCTCTAAGTAAGCCCTAGCAGACTTAACTTCTGCATACCAACTAACCCTTAAGGACTGCAAGAGTCTATCTCACATCAATTGATTGCAAATCAAACACTTTAATTAAGCTAAGCCCTTACTAGATTGGTGGGCCCCAACCCCACGAAATTTTAGTTAACAGCTAAATACCCTAATCAACTGGCTTCAATCTACTTCTCCCGCCGTCTGGAAAAAAAAGGCGGGAGAAGCCCCGGCAGCCTCAAGCTGCTTCTTTGAATTTGCAATTCAATATGACACTCACTGCAGGACTTGGTAAAAAGAGGACTGAACCTCTGTCTTTAGATTTACAGTCTAATGCTTACTCAGCCATTTTACCTATGTTCATAAACCGCTGACTATTTTCAACCAATCACAAAGATATTGGAACTCTCTACCTTCTATTTGGCGCCTGGGCTGGTATGGTGGGGACTGCTCTCAGTCTCTTAATCCGAGCTGAGCTAGGTCAACCTGGCACACTATTAGGGGACGACCAGATTTATAATGTAGTCGTCACCGCCCATGCTTTTGTAATAATCTTCTTCATAGTGATGCCTATCATGATTGGAGGATTCGGAAACTGATTAGTCCCATTAATGATTGGGGCTCCCGACATAGCATTCCCTCGAATGAATAATATGAGCTTCTGACTCCTCCCTCCATCTTTCCTACTTTTGCTCGCATCATCTATGGTAGAGGCTGGAGCAGGGACTGGGTGGACAGTATACCCACCTCTAGCCGGTAACCTAGCTCATGCAGGAGCATCCGTAGATCTAACTATTTTTTCACTGCACCTGGCAGGTGTCTCCTCAATCTTAGGTGCTATTAATTTTATTACTACTATTATCAATATAAAACCCCCTGCTATATCCCAATATCAAACACCCCTGTTTGTCTGATCGGTTTTAATCACTGCTGTATTACTACTTCTATCACTGCCAGTTTTAGCAGCAGGCATCACTATACTACTGACAGATCGAAATCTAAACACCACATTTTTTGACCCCGCCGGAGGAGGGGATCCTATCTTATATCAACACCTATTCTGATTTTTCGGTCACCCAGAAGTCTACATTTTAATTTTACCCGGGTTTGGAATAATTTCACATATTGTCACCTATTACTCAGGTAAAAAGGAACCTTTTGGCTATATGGGAATGGTTTGAGCTATAATATCAATTGGCTTTCTGGGCTTTATTGTATGAGCCCATCACATGTTCACTGTAGGGATAGACGTGGACACACGAGCATACTTTACATCAGCTACTATAATTATTGCTATTCCCACTGGGGTAAAAGTATTTAGCTGACTGGCTACTCTTCATGGGGGTAATATCAAATGGTCCCCCGCCATGCTATGAGCCCTGGGATTCATTTTCCTATTTACCGTAGGGGGCTTAACAGGAATTGTACTGGCAAATTCCTCATTAGATATTGTCCTTCACGACACATACTACGTAGTAGCCCACTTCCACTACGTATTGTCAATAGGAGCAGTATTTGCTATCATAGGGGGTTTCGTTCATTGATTCCCCCTATTCTCAGGATACACTCTTGATGACACTTGGGCAAAAATTCATTTTACGATTATGTTTGTAGGCGTCAATATAACGTTTTTCCCTCAGCATTTTCTAGGCCTGTCCGGAATGCCCCGACGTTATTCTGACTATCCAGACGCATACACAACTTGAAACACAGTCTCATCAATAGGCTCTTTTATTTCACTAACAGCAGTAATACTAATAGTTTTTATAGTGTGAGAAGCTTTTGCATCAAAGCGAGAAGTGGCTACAGTGGAACTAACCACAACTAACCTTGAATGGCTACATGGATGCCCTCCTCCGTATCACACATTTGAAGAGCCAACCTATGTGCTGCTAAAATAAGAAAGGAAGGAATCGAACCCCCTCAGACTGGTTTCAAGCCAATACCATAACCACTATGTCTTTCTCAATCAAGAAGTATTAGTAAAACAATTACATAACTTTGTCAAGGTTAAATTATAGGTTTAAGCCCTATGTACTTCCATGGCATACCCCTTTCAACTAGGTCTCCAAGACGCTACATCTCCCATTATAGAAGAACTCTTACACTTCCATGATCACACACTAATAATTGTATTCCTAATCAGCTCCCTAGTTCTATATATCATCTCACTAATACTGACAACCAAACTCACGCACACAAGCACAATAGATGCCCAAGAAGTAGAAACCGTCTGAACTATCCTACCGGCTATTATCTTAATTCTCATTGCCCTGCCCTCCCTGCGAATTCTCTATATAATAGATGAGATTAATGACCCCTCTCTTACTGTAAAGACCATAGGACATCAATGATATTGAAGCTATGAATACACTGACTATGAAGACCTAAGCTTTGACTCCTACATGATCCCCACTCAAGAGCTAAAACCCGGAGAACTACGACTATTAGAAGTTGATAACCGAGCAGTGCTGCCAATAGAGATGACCATTCGCATGTTAATCTCATCAGAAGACGTATTACACTCATGAGCCGTCCCATCCCTGGGCCTAAAAACTGACGCCATTCCAGGCCGACTAAACCAAACAACCCTAATGGGCACACGACCTGGACTATATTATGGTCAATGCTCAGAAATCTGTGGCTCAAACCATAGTTTTATACCCATTGTCCTTGAATTAGTCCCACTATCGTACTTTGAAAAATGATCCGCGTCTGTACTGTAAATTCATTAAGAAGCTAAACTAGCGTTAACCTTTTAAGTTAAAAACTGGGAGTTTAAATCTCCCCTTAATGACATGCCACAGTTAGATACATCAACCTGATTTATTACTATTGTTTCAATAATTATAACACTATTTATTATATTTCAACTAAAAATCTCAAAACACCTGTATCCATCAAGCCCAGAGCCCAAATCTATAGCTGCACTAAAACAACTTAATCCTTGAGAAAAAAAATGAACGAAAATCTATTCACCTCTTTCACTACCCCAACAATAATAGGACTGCCCATTGTCATACTAATTATTATATTCCCCAGTATTCTATTCCCCTCGCCCAGTCGACTAATTAACAATCGTCTAATCTCACTCCAACAGTGATTAGTACAATTAACATCAAAACAAATACTAGCCATTCACAACCACAAAGGGCAAACTTGGGCTCTAATACTCATATCTCTCATTCTATTCATTGGATCAACAAACCTGTTGGGCCTACTGCCCCACTCATTTACCCCAACTACCCAATTATCAATAAACTTAGGAATAGCTATTCCCCTATGAGCCGGCACCGTAATTACTGGGTTTCGCCACAAAACTAAAGCATCCCTAGCCCACTTTCTACCACAAGGGACACCGATCCCCCTGATCCCCATGCTTGTAGTTATTGAAACTATTAGCCTTTTCATCCAACCCGTGGCTCTGGCCGTACGACTTACAGCCAACATTACTGCGGGCCACTTATTAATGCACTTAATCGGAGGAGCTGCTCTGGCCCTAATAAACATTAGTACCTCTATTGCTCTAATTACCTTTATTATCCTTATCCTACTGACAGTCCTTGAATTCGCTGTAGCCCTAATCCAAGCTTATGTCTTTACCCTACTTGTAAGCCTGTATTTACATGACAACACTTAATGACCCATCAAACCCACGCATATCACATAGTTAACCCCAGTCCATGGCCACTTACGGGAGCCCTTTCGGCCCTACTGATAACTTCAGGCCTGGCTATATGATTCCACTATAACTCAACACTGCTACTAACTCTAGGAATAACCACCAATCTGCTGACTATATATCAATGGTGACGTGATATTATCCGGGAAAGCACATTTCAAGGTCACCACACACCCATCGTTCAAAAGGGTCTCCGCTACGGAATAATTCTTTTTATCATCTCGGAAGTATTCTTCTTCGCAGGCTTTTTCTGGGCCTTCTATCACTCGAGTCTGGCCCCAACTCCCGAATTAGGAGGATGCTGGCCACCAACAGGTATTATTCCCCTAAACCCCCTAGAAGTTCCACTACTCAACACCTCCGTACTTTTAGCTTCCGGAGTGTCAATCACTTGAGCTCACCATAGTTTAATGGAAGGGAGTCGAAAACACATACTCCAGGCACTATTTATTACAATCTCCCTGGGAGTCTACTTCACTCTCCTCCAAGCCTCCGAATATTACGAAACACCGTTTACAATCTCAGATGGAGTCTACGGATCCACCTTCTTCATAGCTACAGGATTCCACGGATTACACGTAATTATCGGCTCTACTTTCCTAATTGTATGCTTCTTGCGCCAACTAAAATATCACTTCACATCGAGCCACCACTTTGGATTTGAAGCCGCTGCCTGATATTGGCACTTCGTAGACGTGGTTTGACTGTTCCTATACGTTTCTATTTATTGATGAGGATCCTATTCCCTTAGTATTAACAAGTACAGTTGACTTCCAATCAACCAGTTTCGGTATAGTCCGAAGGGGAATAATAAACGTAATACTCGCCCTGCTCACTAATACACTTCTATCCATGCTACTCGTATTTATTGCATTCTGACTACCCCAACTAAATACCTATGCAGAAAAAGCAAGTCCCTACGAATGTGGATTTGACCCCATAGGATCCGCCCGCCTGCCCTTTTCTATGAAATTTTTCTTAGTAGCCATTACATTCTTGCTATTTGACCTAGAAATTGCACTACTACTTCCCCTTCCTTGAGCCTCACAAACAAATAAACTATCAACCATACTTATCATAGCTCTCCTACTAATCTCTCTATTAGCCGCAAGCCTGGCCTACGAATGAACCCAAAAAGGACTAGAGTGAACTGAATATGATAATTAGTTTAAACTAAAACAAATGATTTCGACTCATTAGATTGTAGCTCACCCTATAATTATCAAATGTCCATAGTCTATGTTAATATATTCCTGGCCTTCATCATATCACTTATGGGACTATTAATGTATCGGTCCCACTTAATATCCTCCCTCCTATGCCTAGAAGGCATAATATTATCCCTATTTGTTATGATAACCATGGCAATTCTAAATAATCATTTTACACTAGCTAGCATGACTCCTATTATCCTGCTAGTATTTGCAGCCTGCGAGGCGGCACTGGGCTTATCCCTACTAGTAATGGTCTCAAATACATATGGTACCGACTATGTACAAAACCTAAATCTCCTACAATGCTAAAAATTATTATCCCCACTATTATACTCATACCAATAACATGACTATCAAAGCCCAATATAATCTGAATTAACTCGACTACCTACAGTCTCCTGATCAGCCTTATTAGCCTCTCCTATTTAAACCAACTAGGCGATAACAGCCTAAACCTCTCATTACTATTCTTCTCAGACTCACTCTCCGCACCTCTACTAGTACTAACAACATGACTCCTGCCACTAATGCTTATGGCTAGTCAATCACACCTGTCAAAAGAGACCTTGGCCCGAAAAAAACTATATATCACAACACTTATCGTTTTGCAACTTCTTTTAATCATAACATTTACCGCTACAGAACTAATTATATTTTACATTCTATTTGAAGCCACACTAATCCCCACCCTTATCATTATTACTCGGTGGGGTAACCAGACGGAGCGACTAAACGCCGGCCTATATTTTTTATTCTACACCCTGCTGGGCTCACTGCCCCTCCTGGTCGCACTACTATATATTCAAAACACAACAGGGACTTTAAATTTCCTAATCATTCAGTACTGAGCCAAACCGATCTCAGCCACCTGATCTAATATCCTTCTCTGACTAGCATGCATAATAGCATTCATAGTAAAAATACCCCTATACGGACTCCACCTGTGACTGCCAAAAGCACATGTTGAAGCCCCCATTGCCGGCTCAATGGTACTTGCTGCCGTACTATTAAAACTAGGGGGATATGGAATGATGCGTATTACAATTCTACTTAACCCCACAACAAACCAAATAGCATACCCCTTCATAATGTTGTCCCTATGAGGAATAGTTATAACAAGTTCTATCTGTCTACGCCAGACAGACCTAAAGTCCTTAATCGCATACTCATCAGTAAGCCACATAGCCCTAGTAATTGTAGCTGTGCTAATCCAAACACCCTGAAGTTACACAGGAGCTACAGCCCTTATAATCGCCCACGGACTAACTTCCTCAATATTATTTTGCCTTGCAAACTCAAACTACGAACGAGTCCACAGCCGAACAATAATCCTAGCACGAGGCCTACAAACCATCCTTCCTCTAATAGCTGCCTGATGACTACTAGCCAGTCTCGCGAACCTAGCTCTGCCTCCTACCATCAACCTAATTGGGGAACTATTTGTAGTAGTAGCCTCCTTCTCATGATCTAACTTAACTATCACTCTCATAGGCACAAATATTATCATCACAGCCTTATATACCCTCTATATACTTATCACAACCCAACGAGGTAAGTACCCACATCATATTAAAAACATTAACCCATCATTTACACGAGAAAACGCCCTAATAGCCCTTCACTTGCTCCCACTCCTCCTCTTATCCCTCAACCCCAAAATCGTACTGGGTCCTATTTATTGTAAATATAGTTTAACAAAAACATTAGATTGTGGATCTAACAATAGAAGTGCAAATCTTCCTATTTACCGAAAAAGTATGCGAGAACTGCTAATTCATGCCCCCACGTATAAAAGCGTGGCTTTTTCAACTTTTATAGGATAGAAGTAATCCATTGGCCTTAGGAGCCAAAAAATTGGTGCAACTCCAAATAAAAGTAATAAACCTATTTACCTCTTTTATACTCACTGCAATATTCATTCTACTCCTACCCATCATTACATCCAACACTCAACTATACAAAAACAACCTGTACCCTCACTATGTAAAAACTACAATCTCTTATGCCTTTACCATCAGCATAATTCCGGCTATAGTATTTATTTCTTCCGGACAGGAAACAATTATCTCAAACTGACACTGATTATCAATCCAAACCCTTAAATTGTCACTAAGTTTTAAACTAGACTATTTCTCAATCATCTTCATCCCTGTAGCACTTTTCGTTACATGATCAATTATAGAGTTCTCAATATGATACATACACACAGACCCCTATATTAACCGATTCTTCAAGTATCTCCTCATATTTCTAATCACCATAATAATCCTAGTAACTGCCAATAACCTATTCCAACTGTTTATTGGCTGAGAGGGGGTAGGAATCATATCCTTCCTGCTAATCGGATGGTGATATGGTCGAGCAGACGCAAACACTGCTGCCCTGCAGGCAATTCTCTACAACCGCATCGGAGACGTGGGGTTTATCACAGCCATAGCATGATTTCTCACCAATATAAATGCATGAGACTTTCAACAAATCTTTATCACCCAGCATGAAAACCTAAATATCCCACTACTAGGGCTTCTCTTAGCAGCCACGGGTAAGTCTGCCCAATTTGGCCTACACCCATGACTACCATCAGCCATAGAGGGTCCAACCCCCGTTTCTGCCCTACTCCACTCAAGTACAATAGTTGTAGCCGGAGTCTTTCTATTAATCCGCTTCTACCCGCTCATAGAACAAAATAAAACCACACAAACCCTTACCCTATGCCTAGGAGCCATCACAACCTTATTCACAGCCATCTGTGCCCTCACACAAAATGACATTAAAAAAATCGTTGCCTTCTCAACTTCAAGCCAATTAGGCCTAATAATCGTTACCATCGGAATCAACCAACCCTACCTTGCATTCCTGCACATCTGTACGCACGCATTTTTCAAAGCAATATTATTCATGTGCTCTGGACCACAGCTTAAATGATGAACAAGACATTCGAAAAATAGGCGGACTATACAAGCCAATACCCTTCACCACCACCTCCCTCATCATCGGAAGTCTCGCATTAACAGGCATACCTTTTCTAACAGGCTTTTACTCCAAGGACCTAATCATCGAGACAGCCAACACGTCGTATACCAACGCCTGAGCCCTATTGGTCACTCTCATCGCTACATCTCTCACAGCCGCCTACAGTACTCGAATCATATTCTTCGCACTCCTAGGACAACCCCGATTTAACTCCCTAAGTCCAATCAATGAAAATAACCCCCACCTTATCAACTCCATCAAACGTCTCTTAATTGGAAGCATTTTTGCAGGATACCTGATCTCCCACAACATTCCCCCGACAACCATCCCACAAATAACTATACCCCACTATCTAAAGCTGACCGCCCTTGCTGCAACCATTACAGGCTTCATCCTAGCATTAGAACTTAACCTCGCGGCTAAAAACTTAAAATTTAAACATCCCTCAGACCTCTTTAAGTTTTCCAACCTCCTAGGGTACTTTCCAATCGTAATACACCGCCTCCCATCAACAATAAGCTTAACTATAAGCCAAAAATCCGCATCGATACTATTAGATATAATCTGGCTAGAAAATGTATTACCAAAATCCATCTCCCACTTCCAAATAAAAATATCAACCATCGTATCTAATCAGAAAGGACTAGTTAAGCTTTACTTCTTATCCTTCATAATCACCTTAGCCCTTAGCTTACTCCTACTTAGTTTCCACGAGTAACCTCTATAATCACCAACACACCAATAAGCAAGGACCAACCAGTAACAACCACCAACCATGTTCCATAACTATACAGTGCTGCAATCCCCATGGCCTCCTCACTAAAAAACCCCGAATCACCCGTATCATAAATCACTCAATCACCTGCACCATTAAACTTAAACACAACCTCGACTTCATCTTCTTTTAAAATATAGCAAGCAGTTAACAACTCCGCTAGCACCCCTGTAATAAATGCACCCAATACAGCCTTATTAGACGTCCATGCCTCAGGGTAAGGCTCAGTAGCCATAGCTGTAGTATACCCAAACACCACAAGCATACCCCCCAAATAAATTAAAAAAACCATTAAACCTAAAAATGATCCCCCAAAATTCAATACAATACCACAACCAATACCACCAGCCACAATCAAACCAAACCCACCATAAATAGGAGAAGGCTTTGAAGAAAAACTCACAAAGCTCACCACAAAGATTGTACTTAAAATAAATACAATGTATGTTATCATAATTCTTACATGGAATCTAACCATGACTAATGATATGAAAAACCATCGTTGTATTTCAACTATAAGAACTTAATGACCAACATTCGAAAATCTCACCCCCTTATCAAGATCATCAACCACTCATTCATTGATCTTCCTGCTCCATCCAATATCTCAGCATGATGGAACTTTGGTTCCCTACTAGGAGTGTGTTTAATCCTACAAATTCTTACTGGTCTCTTCCTAGCCATACACTACACGTCAGATACAATAACCGCTTTCTCATCAGTCACCCATATCTGCCGCGACGTAAATTACGGCTGAATCATCCGATATTTACACGCCAATGGAGCCTCCATATTCTTTATCTGCCTATACATACACGTAGGACGAGGAATATACTACGGCTCCTACACTTTCTCAGAAACATGAAATATTGGAATCGTACTATTATTCACAGTCATAGCTACAGCTTTCATAGGATATGTCCTACCATGGGGCCAAATATCCTTTTGAGGGGCAACCGTAATCACCAACCTCCTATCGGCAATCCCATATATTGGAACCAATCTAGTAGAGTGGATCTGAGGAGGCTTCTCAGTAGACAAAGCCACCCTAACACGATTCTTTGCCTTCCACTTCATCCTTCCATTCATCATCTCAGCCCTAGCAGCAGTCCATCTCCTATTCCTTCATGAGACAGGATCCAATAACCCCTCAGGAGTGGTATCCGACTCAGACAAAATCCCATTTCACCCATACTACACAATCAAAGATATCCTGGGCCTCCTAGTACTAATCCTAATACTCATGCTACTCGTCCTATTCTCACCAGACCTATTAGGAGACCCCGATAACTATACCCCCGCCAACCCTCTAAACACCCCTCCCCACATCAAGCCCGAATGATATTTCCTATTTGCATACGCAATCCTCCGATCTATTCCCAATAAGCTAGGAGGAGTTTTAGCCCTAGTTCTATCTATCTTAACCTTAGCTATCATCCCCGCTCTCCACACTTCTAAACAACGAGGAATAATGTTTCGACCACTAAGCCAATGCTTATTCTGATTACTAGTAGCGGACCTTCTGACCCTAACATGAATTGGCGGCCAACCTGTAGAACACCCCTTCATCACCATCGGCCAACTGGCCTCCATCCTATACTTCTCTATCCTTCTAATCCTAATACCTATCTCAGGCATTATTGAAAATCGCCTCCTTAAATGAAGAGTCTTTGTAGTATATACAATACCTTGGTCTTGTAAACCAAAAAAGGAGAATATGCACCCTCCCTAAGACTTCAAGGAAGAAGCAACAGCCCCACCATCAGCACCCAAAGCTGAAATTCTTTCTTAAACTATTCCTTGCTAATACCAAAAAGCAACCCCATAACTTCCATAATTCATATATTGCATATACTCATACTGTGCTTGCCCAGTATGTCCTCATCTTTCCGCAATAAAGCAAGTGAAAACTCTCAATTCTTACAATACAAACTCGCAAGTAAGATAACCAACTGACCTTTTCCTCATGCATATCATGCACCAACCACTCGCCCCATGAATATTAAGCATGTACAGTAGTTTATATATATTACATAAGACATACTATGTATATCGTGCATTAACTGCTTGTCCCCATGAATATTAAGCATGTACAGTAGTTTATATATATTACATAAGACATACTATGTATATCGTGCATTAACTGCTTGTCCCCATGAATATTAAGCATGTACAGTAGTTTATATATATTACATAAGACATACTATGTATATCGTGCATTAACTGCTTGTCCCCATGAATATTAAGCATGTACAGTAGTTTATATATATTACATAAGACATACTATGTATATCGTGCATTAACTGCTTGTCCCCATGAATATTAAGCATGTACAGTAGTTTATATATATTACATAAGACATACTATGTATATCGTGCATTAACTGCTTGTCCCCATGAATATTAAGCATGTACAGTAGTTTATATATATTACATAAGACATAATAGTGCTTAATCGTGCATATTCATGATTTCCAACAGTCTCTTATGGACCTCAACTGTCCGAAAGAGCTTAATCACCTGGCCTCGAGAAACCAGCAACCCTTGCTTGAGCGTGTACCTCTTCTCGCTCCGGGCCCATTTCAACGTGGGGGTGTCTATAATGGAACTATACCTGGCATCTGGTTCTTACTTCAGGGCCATGACGTTCTTAAATCCAATCCTTCAACTCTCTCAAATGGGACATCTCGATGGGTTAATGACTAATCAGCCCATGATCACACATAACTGTGGTGTCATGCATTTGGTATTTTTAATTTTTAGGGGGTCGAACTTGCTATGACTCAGCTATGACCTAAAGGTCCTGACTCAGTCAAATATAATGTAGCTGGGCTTATTCTCTATGCGGGGGTTCCACACGTACAACAAGCAAGGTGTTATTCAGTCAATGGTCGCAGGACATATACTTAAATCCCTATTGTTCCACAGGACACGGCATGCGCGCACCCACGTATACGCGTACACGTACACACGTACACACGTATACACGTACACGTACACACGTACACACGTATACACGTACACGTACACACGTATACACGTATACACGTACACGTACACACGTATACACGTATACACGTATACACGTATACGCGTACACGTACACACGTACACACGTACACACGTACACACGTACACACGTACACACGTACACACGTACACACGTACACACGTACACACGTACACACGTACACACGTACACACGTACACACGTACACACGTACACACGTACACACGTACACACGTACACACGTATACACGTATACACGTATACACGTATACACGTATACACGTATACACGTATACACATGCAAACTTTTTTGATTTTAGTAAATAATTAGCTTAAACAAACCCCCCTTACCCCCCGTTAACCCTATTTGTTACAATACGTGTTTATTTCTGTCTTGCCAAACCCCAAAAACAAGACTAAACCGTATCTAAGCATAGAGCTTAAGAGTTAACGTTTACAAACTTTACCAACCCCATTATTACCAATTATTAATACTAAATCATAACTTTGTTCGCAGTATCTATAGATACGCCAACCCGATCTCTAACTCGTCCCTATTGAACAATATTTACACACCCAACAATCCTATATCTTGGTTCATGTAGCTTAAAAACACAAAGCAAGGCACTGAAAATGCCTGGATGAGTCGCCAGACTCCATAAACATAGAGGTTTGGTCCTAGCCTTTCCATTAGTTATTAATAAAATTACACATGCAAGCCTCCGCATCCCGGTGAAAATGCCCTCTAAGTCACCCAGTGATTCAAAGGAGCTGGTATCAAGCACACAACCATTGTAGCTCATAACACCTTGCTCAGCCACACCCCCACGGGATACAGCAGTGATAAAAATTAAGCTATGAATGAAAGTTCGACTAAGTTATATTAAATTAGGGTTGGTAAATTT
Organism: Panthera onca; assembly: GCF_046562875.1. Taxonomy (NCBI): domain Eukaryota; kingdom Metazoa; phylum Chordata; class Mammalia; order Carnivora; family Felidae; genus Panthera; species Panthera onca. The sequence continues at coordinate 17,140 of NW_027675860.1, forward strand.
CGTGCCAGCCACCGCGGTCATACGATTAACCCAAACCAATGGACCTACGGCGTAAAGCGTGTTACAGAAGAGAAGCATACTAAAGTTAAACCTTAACTAGGCTGTAAAAAGCTGCAGTTAACATAAAAATACAGCACGAAAGTAACTTTAATATTTCCGACCACACGATAGCTAAGATCCAAACTGGGATTAGATACCCCACTATGCTTAGCCCTAAACCTAGATAGTTAGCTCAAACAAAACTATCCGCCAGAGAACTACTAGCAACAGCTTAAAACTCAAAGGACTTGGCGGTGCTTTATATCCCTCTAGAGGAGCCTGTTCTATAATCGATAAACCCCGATAAACCTCACCATCTCTTGCTAATTCAGCCTATATACCGCCATCTTCAGCAAACCCTAAAAAGGAAGAAAAGTAAGCACAAGTATCTTGACACAAAAAAGTTAGGTCAAGGTGTAGCCCATGAGATGGGAAGCAATGGGCTACATTTTCTACAACTAGAACATCCACGAAAATCCTTATGAAATTAAGAATTCAAGGAGGATTTAGTAGTAAATTTGAGAATAGAGAGCTCAATTGAATTGGGCCATGAAGCACGCACACACCGCCCGTCACCCTCCTCAAGTGGTCAAACCCTGAAGAAACCTATTCAAACCATTACATCCACAAGAGGAGACAAGTCGTAACAAGGTAAGCATACTGGAAAGTGTGCTTGGATGACAAGATGTAGCTTAAACAAAGCATCTGGCTTACACCCAGAAGATTTCATATTAAACTGACCATCTTGAGCCAAAGCTAGCCCAATCATCTACAAACGCAATTAACATCAGAAAGTAAAATAAAACATTTAGTTGCCCCATAAAAGTATAGGAGATAGAAATTTAACTTGGCGCTATAGAGAAAGTACCGCAAGGGAAAGATGAAAGAAAAAACTAAAAGCACTATACAGCAAAGATTACCCCTTGTACCTTTTGCATAATGAATTAGCTAGAATAACCTAACAAAGAGAACTTCAGCTAGGCCCCCCGAAACCAGACGAGCTACCCATGAACAATCTATTACAGGATGAACTCATCTATGTCGCAAAATAGTGAGAAGATTTGTGGGTAGAGGTGAAAAGCCTAACGAGCCTGGTGATAGCTGGTTGCCCAGAACAGAATCTTAGTTCAACTTTAAACTTACCTCAAAACCCTGAAATTCCAATGTAAGTTTAAAATATAGTCTAAAAAGGTACAGCTTTTTAGAATTAGGATACAGCCTTAATTAGAGAGTAAGCATAAACACAAACCATAGTTGGCCTAAAAGCAGCCACCAATTAAGAAAGCGTTCAAGCTCAACAATCAGAACATCTCAATGTCAAAAAACGCAACCAACTCCTAATTTAAAACTGGGCTAATCTATTTAATAATAGAAGCAATAATGCTAATATGAGTAACAAGAAATATTTCTCCCGTGCATAAGCTTATATCAGAACGGATAACCACTGATAGTTAACAACAAGATAAATACAACCTAACTACAAGCAAACATATCAAGCTAATTGTTAACCCAACACAGGCATGCAACTCAAGGAAAGATTAAAAGAAGTAAAAGGAACTCGGCAAACACAAGCCCCGCCTGTTTACCAAAAACATCACCTCTAGCATTTCCAGTATTAGAGGCACTGCCTGCCCAGTGACATCAGTTAAACGGCCGCGGTATCCTGACCGTGCAAAGGTAGCATAATCATTTGTTCCTTAAATAGGGACTTGTATGAATGGCCACACGAGGGCTTTACTGTCTCTTACTTCCAATCCGTGAAATTGACCTTCCCGTGAAGAGGCGGGAATATGACAATAAGACGAGAAGACCCTATGGAGCTTTAATTAACCGACCCAAAGAGATCTTGATAATCAACCGACAGGGATAACATACCTCTACCATGGGCCGACAATTTAGGTTGGGGTGACCTCGGAGAATAAAACAACCTCCGAGTGATTTAAATCTAGACTAACTAGTCGAAAGTACTACATCACTTATTGATCCAAAAACTTGATCAACGGAACAAGTTACCCTAGGGATAACAGCGCAATCCTATTTTAGAGTCCATATCGACAATAGGGTTTACGACCTCGATGTTGGATCAGGACATCCCGATGGTGCAGCAGCTATCAAAGGTTCGTTTGTTCAACGATTAAAGTCCTACGTGATCTGAGTTCAGACCGGAGTAATCCAGGTCGGTTTCTATCTATTAAATAATTTCTCCCAGTACGAAAGGACAAGAGAAATAGGGCCCACTTTGCTAAAGCGCCTTTAACCAAATAGATGATATAATCTCAATCTAGACAGTTTATCCAAACATATCACCCGTAGAGCTCGGGTTTGTTAGGGTGGCAGAGCCCGGCAATTGCATAAAACTTAAGCTTTTATCATCAGAGGTTCAACTCCTCTCCCTAACAACATGTTCATAGTCAACATCCTCTCACTAACTATCCCTATTCTCCTCGCCGTAGCCTTCCTAACCCTAGTTGAACGTAAAGTACTGGGTTACATACAACTCCGCAAAGGACCAAACGTCGTAGGACCATACGGCCTACTCCAACCCATTGCAGACGCCATGAAACTCTTCACTAAAGAGCCCCTCCGACCCCTCACATCTTCCACATTCATATTCATTATAGCACCCATCCTAGCCCTTACACTAGCCCTAACTATATGAATCCCGCTGCCCATACCATACCCACTCATTAACATAAACCTAGGAGTACTATTTATACTAGCCATATCCAGCCTGGCCGTCTACTCCATTCTATGATCCGGATGGGCCTCAAACTCAAAATACGCCCTAATTGGAGCCCTACGAGCTGTAGCCCAAACAATCTCATATGAAGTCACACTAGCCATCATCCTCTTATCAGTACTACTAATAAACGGATCCTTCACATTAGCCACACTAATTACCACTCAAGAATTTATCTGACTTGTTATCCCTGCATGACCCCTGGCCATAATATGATTCATTTCTACACTAGCAGAAACCAACCGAGCCCCGTTTGACCTCACAGAGGGGGAATCAGAACTCGTTTCCGGATTTAACGTAGAATACGCAGCAGGTCCCTTTGCCCTGTTTTTTCTAGCAGAATACGCCAACATCATCATAATAAATATCCTCACAACAATCCTATTCTTCGGAGCATTTCACAGCCCCTATATACCAGAACTATATACCACCAACTTCACTATAAAAACCCTGATTCTAACAACCACCTTCCTATGAATCCGAGCATCTTACCCACGATTCCGATACGACCAATTAATACACCTCCTATGAAAAAGCTTTCTACCCCTTACCCTAGCCTTATGCATATGACACGTCTCCCTGCCCATCATCACAGCAAGCATTCCGCCTCAAACATAAGAAATATGTCTGACAAAAGAGTTACTTTGATAGAGTAAAACATAGAGGTCCAAATCCTCTTATTTCTAGAATTATAGGAATCGAACCTAATCCTAAGAATCCAAAAATCTTCGTGCTACCAGTACTACACCACATTCTAAAGTAAGGTCAGCTAAATAAGCTATCGGGCCCATACCCCGAAAATGTTGGTTTATACCCTTCCCATACTAATCAAACCCCCTATTCTTATTATCATTATATCAACCGTTATCTCAGGAACTATAATCGTAATAACAGCATCCCATTGACTTATGGTCTGAATCGGCTTCGAAATAAACCTATTGGCCATCATTCCCATCCTCATAAAAAAATATAACCCACGAACCACAGAAGCAGCCACAAAATACTTCCTAACACAAGCAACCGCTTCAATACTCCTAATAATAGGAATCATCATCAACCTACTGCACTCAGGACAATGAACTGTATCAAAAGATCTCAACCCCATAGCATCTACTGTAATAACAACCGCCCTAGCAATAAAACTAGGACTAGCCCCATTCCACTTCTGAGTGCCCGAAGTCACACAGGGAATCTCCATATCCTCAGGCTTAGTCCTACTCACATGACAAAAAATCGCCCCACTATCAATCCTATACCAAATCTCACCCACCATTAACCCCAACCTACTCTTAACAATAGCCATTATATCAGTTATAGTCGGAGGCTGAGGAGGACTTAACCAAACCCAGCTACGAAAAATCATAGCATACTCCTCAATTGCCCACATAGGCTGGATAGCAGCCATCATAATATATAGCCCCACAATAATAATTTTAAACCTGACCATCTACATTATTATAACACTAACCACCTTCATACTATTCATATATAACTCCACCACAACAACATCATCCCTATCACAGACATGAAATAAAGCACCTCTAATCACTTCATTTATCCTAGTACTAATAATATCTCTAGGCGGCCTCCCTCCACTCTCCGGCTTCATCCCAAAATGGATAATCATTCAAGAACTAACTAAAAACGAAATAATTATAATACCCACACTGCTGGCTATAACCGCCCTACTTAACCTGTACTTCTATATACGACTAACATATGCTACTACACTAACTATATTTCCCTCAAACAACTGCATAAAGATAAAATGACGATTCGAATGCACAAAAAAAATAATCTTCTTACCCCCCTTAATTGTAATATCTACCATACTGCTACCACTCGCACCAATACTATCCATCCTAGATTAGAAGTTTAGGTTAAATTAGACCAAGAGCCTTCAAAGCTCTAAGTAAGCCCTAGCAGACTTAACTTCTGCATACCAACTAACCCTTAAGGACTGCAAGAGTCTATCTCACATCAATTGATTGCAAATCAAACACTTTAATTAAGCTAAGCCCTTACTAGATTGGTGGGCCCCAACCCCACGAAATTTTAGTTAACAGCTAAATACCCTAATCAACTGGCTTCAATCTACTTCTCCCGCCGTCTGGAAAAAAAAGGCGGGAGAAGCCCCGGCAGCCTCAAGCTGCTTCTTTGAATTTGCAATTCAATATGACACTCACTGCAGGACTTGGTAAAAAGAGGACTGAACCTCTGTCTTTAGATTTACAGTCTAATGCTTACTCAGCCATTTTACCTATGTTCATAAACCGCTGACTATTTTCAACCAATCACAAAGATATTGGAACTCTCTACCTTCTATTTGGCGCCTGGGCTGGTATGGTGGGGACTGCTCTCAGTCTCTTAATCCGAGCTGAGCTAGGTCAACCTGGCACACTATTAGGGGACGACCAGATTTATAATGTAGTCGTCACCGCCCATGCTTTTGTAATAATCTTCTTCATAGTGATGCCTATCATGATTGGAGGATTCGGAAACTGATTAGTCCCATTAATGATTGGGGCTCCCGACATAGCATTCCCTCGAATGAATAATATGAGCTTCTGACTCCTCCCTCCATCTTTCCTACTTTTGCTCGCATCATCTATGGTAGAGGCTGGAGCAGGGACTGGGTGGACAGTATACCCACCTCTAGCCGGTAACCTAGCTCATGCAGGAGCATCCGTAGATCTAACTATTTTTTCACTGCACCTGGCAGGTGTCTCCTCAATCTTAGGTGCTATTAATTTTATTACTACTATTATCAATATAAAACCCCCTGCTATATCCCAATATCAAACACCCCTGTTTGTCTGATCGGTTTTAATCACTGCTGTATTACTACTTCTATCACTGCCAGTTTTAGCAGCAGGCATCACTATACTACTGACAGATCGAAATCTAAACACCACATTTTTTGACCCCGCCGGAGGAGGGGATCCTATCTTATATCAACACCTATTCTGATTTTTCGGTCACCCAGAAGTCTACATTTTAATTTTACCCGGGTTTGGAATAATTTCACATATTGTCACCTATTACTCAGGTAAAAAGGAACCTTTTGGCTATATGGGAATGGTTTGAGCTATAATATCAATTGGCTTTCTGGGCTTTATTGTATGAGCCCATCACATGTTCACTGTAGGGATAGACGTGGACACACGAGCATACTTTACATCAGCTACTATAATTATTGCTATTCCCACTGGGGTAAAAGTATTTAGCTGACTGGCTACTCTTCATGGGGGTAATATCAAATGGTCCCCCGCCATGCTATGAGCCCTGGGATTCATTTTCCTATTTACCGTAGGGGGCTTAACAGGAATTGTACTGGCAAATTCCTCATTAGATATTGTCCTTCACGACACATACTACGTAGTAGCCCACTTCCACTACGTATTGTCAATAGGAGCAGTATTTGCTATCATAGGGGGTTTCGTTCATTGATTCCCCCTATTCTCAGGATACACTCTTGATGACACTTGGGCAAAAATTCATTTTACGATTATGTTTGTAGGCGTCAATATAACGTTTTTCCCTCAGCATTTTCTAGGCCTGTCCGGAATGCCCCGACGTTATTCTGACTATCCAGACGCATACACAACTTGAAACACAGTCTCATCAATAGGCTCTTTTATTTCACTAACAGCAGTAATACTAATAGTTTTTATAGTGTGAGAAGCTTTTGCATCAAAGCGAGAAGTGGCTACAGTGGAACTAACCACAACTAACCTTGAATGGCTACATGGATGCCCTCCTCCGTATCACACATTTGAAGAGCCAACCTATGTGCTGCTAAAATAAGAAAGGAAGGAATCGAACCCCCTCAGACTGGTTTCAAGCCAATACCATAACCACTATGTCTTTCTCAATCAAGAAGTATTAGTAAAACAATTACATAACTTTGTCAAGGTTAAATTATAGGTTTAAGCCCTATGTACTTCCATGGCATACCCCTTTCAACTAGGTCTCCAAGACGCTACATCTCCCATTATAGAAGAACTCTTACACTTCCATGATCACACACTAATAATTGTATTCCTAATCAGCTCCCTAGTTCTATATATCATCTCACTAATACTGACAACCAAACTCACGCACACAAGCACAATAGATGCCCAAGAAGTAGAAACCGTCTGAACTATCCTACCGGCTATTATCTTAATTCTCATTGCCCTGCCCTCCCTGCGAATTCTCTATATAATAGATGAGATTAATGACCCCTCTCTTACTGTAAAGACCATAGGACATCAATGATATTGAAGCTATGAATACACTGACTATGAAGACCTAAGCTTTGACTCCTACATGATCCCCACTCAAGAGCTAAAACCCGGAGAACTACGACTATTAGAAGTTGATAACCGAGCAGTGCTGCCAATAGAGATGACCATTCGCATGTTAATCTCATCAGAAGACGTATTACACTCATGAGCCGTCCCATCCCTGGGCCTAAAAACTGACGCCATTCCAGGCCGACTAAACCAAACAACCCTAATGGGCACACGACCTGGACTATATTATGGTCAATGCTCAGAAATCTGTGGCTCAAACCATAGTTTTATACCCATTGTCCTTGAATTAGTCCCACTATCGTACTTTGAAAAATGATCCGCGTCTGTACTGTAAATTCATTAAGAAGCTAAACTAGCGTTAACCTTTTAAGTTAAAAACTGGGAGTTTAAATCTCCCCTTAATGACATGCCACAGTTAGATACATCAACCTGATTTATTACTATTGTTTCAATAATTATAACACTATTTATTATATTTCAACTAAAAATCTCAAAACACCTGTATCCATCAAGCCCAGAGCCCAAATCTATAGCTGCACTAAAACAACTTAATCCTTGAGAAAAAAAATGAACGAAAATCTATTCACCTCTTTCACTACCCCAACAATAATAGGACTGCCCATTGTCATACTAATTATTATATTCCCCAGTATTCTATTCCCCTCGCCCAGTCGACTAATTAACAATCGTCTAATCTCACTCCAACAGTGATTAGTACAATTAACATCAAAACAAATACTAGCCATTCACAACCACAAAGGGCAAACTTGGGCTCTAATACTCATATCTCTCATTCTATTCATTGGATCAACAAACCTGTTGGGCCTACTGCCCCACTCATTTACCCCAACTACCCAATTATCAATAAACTTAGGAATAGCTATTCCCCTATGAGCCGGCACCGTAATTACTGGGTTTCGCCACAAAACTAAAGCATCCCTAGCCCACTTTCTACCACAAGGGACACCGATCCCCCTGATCCCCATGCTTGTAGTTATTGAAACTATTAGCCTTTTCATCCAACCCGTGGCTCTGGCCGTACGACTTACAGCCAACATTACTGCGGGCCACTTATTAATGCACTTAATCGGAGGAGCTGCTCTGGCCCTAATAAACATTAGTACCTCTATTGCTCTAATTACCTTTATTATCCTTATCCTACTGACAGTCCTTGAATTCGCTGTAGCCCTAATCCAAGCTTATGTCTTTACCCTACTTGTAAGCCTGTATTTACATGACAACACTTAATGACCCATCAAACCCACGCATATCACATAGTTAACCCCAGTCCATGGCCACTTACGGGAGCCCTTTCGGCCCTACTGATAACTTCAGGCCTGGCTATATGATTCCACTATAACTCAACACTGCTACTAACTCTAGGAATAACCACCAATCTGCTGACTATATATCAATGGTGACGTGATATTATCCGGGAAAGCACATTTCAAGGTCACCACACACCCATCGTTCAAAAGGGTCTCCGCTACGGAATAATTCTTTTTATCATCTCGGAAGTATTCTTCTTCGCAGGCTTTTTCTGGGCCTTCTATCACTCGAGTCTGGCCCCAACTCCCGAATTAGGAGGATGCTGGCCACCAACAGGTATTATTCCCCTAAACCCCCTAGAAGTTCCACTACTCAACACCTCCGTACTTTTAGCTTCCGGAGTGTCAATCACTTGAGCTCACCATAGTTTAATGGAAGGGAGTCGAAAACACATACTCCAGGCACTATTTATTACAATCTCCCTGGGAGTCTACTTCACTCTCCTCCAAGCCTCCGAATATTACGAAACACCGTTTACAATCTCAGATGGAGTCTACGGATCCACCTTCTTCATAGCTACAGGATTCCACGGATTACACGTAATTATCGGCTCTACTTTCCTAATTGTATGCTTCTTGCGCCAACTAAAATATCACTTCACATCGAGCCACCACTTTGGATTTGAAGCCGCTGCCTGATATTGGCACTTCGTAGACGTGGTTTGACTGTTCCTATACGTTTCTATTTATTGATGAGGATCCTATTCCCTTAGTATTAACAAGTACAGTTGACTTCCAATCAACCAGTTTCGGTATAGTCCGAAGGGGAATAATAAACGTAATACTCGCCCTGCTCACTAATACACTTCTATCCATGCTACTCGTATTTATTGCATTCTGACTACCCCAACTAAATACCTATGCAGAAAAAGCAAGTCCCTACGAATGTGGATTTGACCCCATAGGATCCGCCCGCCTGCCCTTTTCTATGAAATTTTTCTTAGTAGCCATTACATTCTTGCTATTTGACCTAGAAATTGCACTACTACTTCCCCTTCCTTGAGCCTCACAAACAAATAAACTATCAACCATACTTATCATAGCTCTCCTACTAATCTCTCTATTAGCCGCAAGCCTGGCCTACGAATGAACCCAAAAAGGACTAGAGTGAACTGAATATGATAATTAGTTTAAACTAAAACAAATGATTTCGACTCATTAGATTGTAGCTCACCCTATAATTATCAAATGTCCATAGTCTATGTTAATATATTCCTGGCCTTCATCATATCACTTATGGGACTATTAATGTATCGGTCCCACTTAATATCCTCCCTCCTATGCCTAGAAGGCATAATATTATCCCTATTTGTTATGATAACCATGGCAATTCTAAATAATCATTTTACACTAGCTAGCATGACTCCTATTATCCTGCTAGTATTTGCAGCCTGCGAGGCGGCACTGGGCTTATCCCTACTAGTAATGGTCTCAAATACATATGGTACCGACTATGTACAAAACCTAAATCTCCTACAATGCTAAAAATTATTATCCCCACTATTATACTCATACCAATAACATGACTATCAAAGCCCAATATAATCTGAATTAACTCGACTACCTACAGTCTCCTGATCAGCCTTATTAGCCTCTCCTATTTAAACCAACTAGGCGATAACAGCCTAAACCTCTCATTACTATTCTTCTCAGACTCACTCTCCGCACCTCTACTAGTACTAACAACATGACTCCTGCCACTAATGCTTATGGCTAGTCAATCACACCTGTCAAAAGAGACCTTGGCCCGAAAAAAACTATATATCACAACACTTATCGTTTTGCAACTTCTTTTAATCATAACATTTACCGCTACAGAACTAATTATATTTTACATTCTATTTGAAGCCACACTAATCCCCACCCTTATCATTATTACTCGGTGGGGTAACCAGACGGAGCGACTAAACGCCGGCCTATATTTTTTATTCTACACCCTGCTGGGCTCACTGCCCCTCCTGGTCGCACTACTATATATTCAAAACACAACAGGGACTTTAAATTTCCTAATCATTCAGTACTGAGCCAAACCGATCTCAGCCACCTGATCTAATATCCTTCTCTGACTAGCATGCATAATAGCATTCATAGTAAAAATACCCCTATACGGACTCCACCTGTGACTGCCAAAAGCACATGTTGAAGCCCCCATTGCCGGCTCAATGGTACTTGCTGCCGTACTATTAAAACTAGGGGGATATGGAATGATGCGTATTACAATTCTACTTAACCCCACAACAAACCAAATAGCATACCCCTTCATAATGTTGTCCCTATGAGGAATAGTTATAACAAGTTCTATCTGTCTACGCCAGACAGACCTAAAGTCCTTAATCGCATACTCATCAGTAAGCCACATAGCCCTAGTAATTGTAGCTGTGCTAATCCAAACACCCTGAAGTTACACAGGAGCTACAGCCCTTATAATCGCCCACGGACTAACTTCCTCAATATTATTTTGCCTTGCAAACTCAAACTACGAACGAGTCCACAGCCGAACAATAATCCTAGCACGAGGCCTACAAACCATCCTTCCTCTAATAGCTGCCTGATGACTACTAGCCAGTCTCGCGAACCTAGCTCTGCCTCCTACCATCAACCTAATTGGGGAACTATTTGTAGTAGTAGCCTCCTTCTCATGATCTAACTTAACTATCACTCTCATAGGCACAAATATTATCATCACAGCCTTATATACCCTCTATATACTTATCACAACCCAACGAGGTAAGTACCCACATCATATTAAAAACATTAACCCATCATTTACACGAGAAAACGCCCTAATAGCCCTTCACTTGCTCCCACTCCTCCTCTTATCCCTCAACCCCAAAATCGTACTGGGTCCTATTTATTGTAAATATAGTTTAACAAAAACATTAGATTGTGGATCTAACAATAGAAGTGCAAATCTTCCTATTTACCGAAAAAGTATGCGAGAACTGCTAATTCATGCCCCCACGTATAAAAGCGTGGCTTTTTCAACTTTTATAGGATAGAAGTAATCCATTGGCCTTAGGAGCCAAAAAATTGGTGCAACTCCAAATAAAAGTAATAAACCTATTTACCTCTTTTATACTCACTGCAATATTCATTCTACTCCTACCCATCATTACATCCAACACTCAACTATACAAAAACAACCTGTACCCTCACTATGTAAAAACTACAATCTCTTATGCCTTTACCATCAGCATAATTCCGGCTATAGTATTTATTTCTTCCGGACAGGAAACAATTATCTCAAACTGACACTGATTATCAATCCAAACCCTTAAATTGTCACTAAGTTTTAAACTAGACTATTTCTCAATCATCTTCATCCCTGTAGCACTTTTCGTTACATGATCAATTATAGAGTTCTCAATATGATACATACACACAGACCCCTATATTAACCGATTCTTCAAGTATCTCCTCATATTTCTAATCACCATAATAATCCTAGTAACTGCCAATAACCTATTCCAACTGTTTATTGGCTGAGAGGGGGTAGGAATCATATCCTTCCTGCTAATCGGATGGTGATATGGTCGAGCAGACGCAAACACTGCTGCCCTGCAGGCAATTCTCTACAACCGCATCGGAGACGTGGGGTTTATCACAGCCATAGCATGATTTCTCACCAATATAAATGCATGAGACTTTCAACAAATCTTTATCACCCAGCATGAAAACCTAAATATCCCACTACTAGGGCTTCTCTTAGCAGCCACGGGTAAGTCTGCCCAATTTGGCCTACACCCATGACTACCATCAGCCATAGAGGGTCCAACCCCCGTTTCTGCCCTACTCCACTCAAGTACAATAGTTGTAGCCGGAGTCTTTCTATTAATCCGCTTCTACCCGCTCATAGAACAAAATAAAACCACACAAACCCTTACCCTATGCCTAGGAGCCATCACAACCTTATTCACAGCCATCTGTGCCCTCACACAAAATGACATTAAAAAAATCGTTGCCTTCTCAACTTCAAGCCAATTAGGCCTAATAATCGTTACCATCGGAATCAACCAACCCTACCTTGCATTCCTGCACATCTGTACGCACGCATTTTTCAAAGCAATATTATTCATGTGCTCTGGATC
>NW_027675861.1:0-33202 GCF_046562875.1 Panthera onca
ATGCCAGACTTCATCCCCTATACAAGATATCATAGGTTGTACTCCCAGGAAGTATGACAGAGATCACACTGGAAAGCAGAATGAAGGAGACTGTCCTCCCAGGAGGATCAGGGATACCTCACATTCATGCAGGATGAAGGATACAGTGCTCCCAGGATGATGACGTAGACAGTGCCAGCAAACATGACAACCAAAATGCTGCTCCCAGGAAAAATGGTGGAAATGGCCTTCAAGGCCATTCAACGTGAGTGATGGATACTGTGCTACCAGGCAGAATGAGAGAAACAGTGGCTGAGAGCAGAATGAGGGAGGCCTTGCTTCCTCTCTGAATGATGGAGTTGGCACTCCCAGGCAGGATGACAGAAATTTAGGTCCCAGGAAAGATGTAGGGGACCACTATTCCAGGAAGGATTAGGGAGTTGCATTCCTAGGCAAAATGCTGGAGAAGATGCTTTCTGGAAGGATGTCCCAAGGTGTCCTTCCTAGGCAGGAGGATGGAGATCGGGCTCCCAGGGAGATGGAAAGATAAATATTCCCAGCAAGATTTGGTAGACGATGCTCCAGGGGAAGATGAAAGAGAATCTTCTTGCAGGTACCAAGGCAGGAATAGGGAGATGGTGGTCCGATGTAAGATAAAGGATTTAAATTACGTGTTTCTCATTCAATTAGCAGATATGGATTTTCCACAGATTGCCAGATGCACAGATGGCTACCAACGTGTGACAGGTGAGTTGGGGTGATTCATTATTTCCAGCTGGGCTCATTTCAGTAGGAGTGTCTCTATTATTGCCTAATAACTAAGAATCAGAACACCCAAATCAAGCAAACATAAATAAAATTATATGGCCAGTCACATCAGTGGTGTTACCCACGTTCATCATTTGTTTCAATCTTGCATTGGTCTTCACTCCCTGCCTCTTTTGTAGCGTTCACGCAGTATCCTTCTAAGACAGCACACTGATTTTATTCAAGAACAAGGAACACTTTGTGTTCAATAATTAATTCAAAATAAGCAGTTTTAAGCACGATATAAAGAGTATACTGGAATTGTGTTTTCTCTGTAAAACAACATTTGACAATTTCCCTGTCACTTATAAATTAATGAGACCAGAAGTTTTTTTTTTTTTAGAAGACTTTTATTTCCTTTTAGAGAGACACAGACAGCGTGTGTGTGGAAAAGGCAGAGAGGGAAGAGAAAGAGAGAATCCCAAGCAGGCGCTATGCTGTGAGCACAGAGCCTGATGCAGGTCTTGAACTCATGAAACCATGATCTCATGACCTGATCCAAAATCAAAAGTTGGAGGCCTAACCAACTGAGCCACCCAGGAGCCCAATACCAGAGTTTTTTGTTTTTTTTTTTTTGTTTTTTTTTTTTTGTTTTTTTTTTCTGGCTTGTATGTAAACTTCACGTTAAGTAACTCTCAGTAACCAATTTATATGGACTTTGACTCTAATATGTACTATCAGTATGTGCTAGTGCAGCTTTGGGGAAACAAATTTTGTAAGACTAATCTAATTCTCCCCAGTACTGTACCATTCAAAACCACAAACAAACCTTGGAGGAACCATGAAACTTGTCTAATCTCCATGAACTTGAGGTAATGTGATGTGAAAGATTTCATCAGCATGGTTGGAAGCATGGCATCAAAGACAAGATACTCAGTTTTGCCAATGCTAGAAATGTAGAGAAAAACTCAAATTAAGCCAGATGGCAAAAAAAAGGTCGCAGGACAAAATAATGGTTCAATAGGAAGAATCTAGTGGGGCGTTGCTATAAAGAGAATTGATCAGATGAGAAAATAATCTATTTACTATTATTGATTGAGAGCTAAACAAGGGCAAAGTGATAACATTTTAAGAAAGTAAACCGGATACTGTAAAAATCCATTCTAACTTTGATACGGTGGTGATTAGTTCAAAATTTTCTGATGGACAAATTTATTCATTACACGTATGTGTGAAGATTAGATTGCCATCTCTCTGTTAATTTGGCTTGTTTGAAAGCAGATATATAAATACACTTATTTGAGGATGCTTCCTGGATGGTTAAGCTTTCACCTTCAGCTCAAATCATGATCTCATGGTCCATGAGTTCAAGCCCCATATCTGACCCTCTGCTGACAGGTCAAAGTCTGAACCTTACTTTAGATTATGTATTTCCTGCTCTTCTGCCCTTCCCCCATTCATTCTGTCTCTCTCCCCCGTCTCTCTCTCTTTCTCTCTCCCTGTCTCCCTCCATCTCTCTCCCTCTCTTCTCTCTCTCTCTCTCTCTCTCTCTCTCTCTCTCTCTCACACACACACACACACACACACACACACACACACACACACACACACACACAGATGGAGACGCACACGCACACACACACACACACACACACACAGCAAAAATTAATTTTAAAAATAAATAAATAAATAAACATTTAAAAAAGAAAGAAGGAAAGACTAGGTGCAAGTTTGGCTGGGTCAGTTAAGCATCTAACTTCAGCTCCGGTTATGATCTTATGGTTCATGAGTTCTAGATCAGCATCAGGGTCTGCGCTGCTGTTCAGAGTTTGAATCCTGCTTGGAAATCTGTGTATCCATGTCTCTCTGCACCATCCGACCTTGTGCTCTCTTACTCTCTCTCTCCCTCCTTCTATCTTTCTATATTTCAAAAATAAATAAGCATAAAACTCTTAAAATGTTTTTAATGTTTATTCATTTTGCACAGAGAGACAGAGACACAGCATGAGCAGGGAAGGGGCAGAGAGAGAGAGACTGAGAGAGAGAGAAGAGAGAGAGAGGGAGAGAGAGAGAGGGAATCTGAGGTAGGCTTCATGCTCTGAGCTGTCAACACAGAGCCTGATGTGGGGCTCAAATTCATAGACCATATGATCATGACCTGAGCCAAAGTCGGACACTCAACCACTGAGCCACCCAGGCTCCCCAAAACAGAAAACCCTTATAACAATAAATAATTTAAGACAGGAAACATAAAACAACCTTCTGCTTTTTACTTGATTTCACAGGGCAGTGACTGGATATACATTGGATTTTCATGGTTTTATCTATGGCCAGTATCAGCAGCTCATTTCGGGGAAACTAAAAATATCAGGCACAAAACATTTTTTTAAGAGTAAAAGGGAAACTTAGAAACCTAAAGTTGTTTTCCTAAAGTTGCATATTTGCTTAAAATTCGTGGATATCAAATAATATTATGTGATAGCCATAGTAACACATGTAAAGTTCACCATTTCTACCTTTGCTCTTCTAAATGTGGAATAATAAGTTATCGGGCCTTATAGAACAACTGCTGTTTATTTGGGGTGCTTTCCCTTAATCTGTCTTCCATATCACTGATATGTCCTTCCACATGCCATCTTCTACAAGTGATTCCCTCTAGTGTTTTTTTTTTACTTTTCAGCTATTATCTTCTTGAACTCTGATTTTGTGTGTGTTTGCTATCTCTTAATTAAGGGTCTCACTTATTTCTTCCCTTTTGTCTGCAGCCCAGCAAGCATCTTGACAATCATTAATTTATATTCTTTATTTAATTGAGGCAAAATGCTTACCTCTGTTTCAGCTCTTTTCTGGGTTTTTTATTGTTCTTTCTTTTGGAGCATATTTCCCTGTCTCTCCATTTTGCTTACCTTTCTGCATTTGTTTCTATAGATGAGGCAGAGCAGCTACTCCTCCTACACTTGAAGGAATTGTCTTATATATGATTGTCCCCCTGGGTAGACTCTGTGTGCTAGTTGGTGACATTGGCTGGCTGGCTGAAGCCGTGGCTTGCATGGACTGGGGATCCTGGGGCTTTCTACATAGCAGGCGCCCTGTCAGGATAGTTACAGCTGAAGTGAAGGCAGACTGGGGTGTCCCAGGATTCTGTGTGTTGAGGGTACCCTGGCAGGACAGCTGAAGCTGAAATGATTGCAAGGTGAGGCATGCTGGGGTGCTGTGTATAGGTGCCCTGTACAGGGTGGCTAGAACGTAAGCAGTCTGGGGATCAGGTTGTCCTTGATCTCTCTATGCAGACGGTTCCTGGGCAAGATAGGTGAAGCTAAAGTGGGTACAAGCTGAAGGCACTGGGGGCTGTACATGCAGAGGATAAATTGCCAATATAGTTGAAGCTGAAGTGGATATAAACTAGGGTGTACCAGGACTTTCCACTGAGAGGGTGCCCTGAAGGGGCCGTGGGAGCTGAGGTGGGTTACAGTCCAGGAATTGCTCTTTTTATATGCTAGTTCCTCTTTAAAGTGCATTGTTTAAGGGGAGAAAGCATGTCATGGGTGTGTGTGTGTGTGTCCAGTGCAATTGGGGCTGGTGTGTATTGTGGGCCTGGAACTTACTGAGGCAGCAGGCCAGCTACAGCAACTGGACCCTCCTCTGGTCTAAGCTTTTAAGGTGGATGGAGAATGTGCGGCAGCTGGGGGCTCAGTGGATGGAGTATCTGACTTCAGCTCAGGTCATGATTTCACAGTTCATGAATTTAGAACCACATTGGGCTTGATGGTGTCAGTGTAGAGACTTTCCCTAATCTTCTGTCCCCCTCTTTCTGCCCCTGCTCTGCTTGTATTCTCTGCTTCTCAAAAAGAAGTAAACATTAAAAAATGTGGATGTAAAATGTAACCCTGCCATTCTCCAGTCTCTATGACCCAGAGAGAACTCCTATGGCTCCTCTGTCGTTGACAGAGTTCTAGTGCTCTCTTTTATATGACATTTGCTCTTTTCAAACTGCAGTGTTTTTTTTTTCTTTCTTTTTTCTGCCCAAAGACAGAGGAGTCTGTTCCTGGTCCTTCCCCAACTGCCCTTGGCAACGTTAGGGGTGAGTGTTCCCTTTGTTACTGTCTCTCTGTCTTGCTGTTTTCTTTCTTTTCTGTCTTTCGATTTTCTATGTTTTGTTAGGCACAATCTGTGCATTCAGTCCTCAGCTCCTCAGGAGGAATTGTTATATCAATGGGTGCAATCCCCAGGGAGCTGGACAAATTGGAAGTACACCTTCTGGCTGGTTCACCAGAAACGTAGTCAGGGAGTTCAGGCACAAGAGCACCTAGCTCCAGGGAACCCAAAAAAGGTGAGGTTTGGCTACCCATTACTGACAAGATCGCAATTCAAAGGAACTAGTGGAGGTGAAACAAATGGGAAATTTATTCAGAGGCCGACACCAGAAATGCAGCAGACTCACATCAAAGACTCTCTCTAAAGTGCTGAAAATACTTCCAGGTTTATGAAAGGAAAATGTGGGACAAAAGGAGGTAGGTATACACAGGTGGTCACTAAGTTCAGGTTCGTCATTGTCTTGGGCTTGAGGGTGGAGCCTTATTGGCTCAGGCAGTCCTTATTGCTAGAGCGGTAGATTCAGTTCCCATCAGGTGATACTTTGCTTTCAGGATCCTGAATTAAGAGATAAGTTGAGGGTGCGGAGGGGGCGCATGGGTGGCTAGGCTGATTAAGCATCCTACTTCAGTTCAGGTCATGATCTCATGGTTCATGGGTTCATGCCCCACATTGGGCTCTGTGCTGACAGCTCAGAGCCTGGAGCTTGTTTCTGATTCTATGTCCCCTGCTATCCCTTCCCGTCCCCCACTTGTGCTCTGTCTCCCTCTGTCTCAAAAATAAAGAATCATAAAGAAGGAGACAAGCTGGAAAGAAAAAGTTAATTAATTGGAAAGTTTAAGGTCAATATGCAGGTAGCCGAAATCTTCTTTCACCTTGGAGGAGTTGAGTTCAAGGCCGTCCTACACAGCCATCTTGAACCGAAACTAGAATAGGGTCCCTCTGAATCCTATTTTGATTGGGGCAAGTTTGGGAGAAATCCAAGGAAGGAGACAATACAAGCAAGGAATCTGCCAGTTCTGTGTACAAATCGACATACACACCAGTACCTCCCTTGATTACAAGTGTGGCATGTACAGAAAAAGGCATAGAAAAGGCCTTCAGAATGGAAAAAGTAAAAATAAAAATTATCTTGATTCTTTTATGTATTTATTTTTCAATTTGTATTTTGGAAAGAGAGAATGAGCAGAGACGGGGAGAGAAAGAGACAGAGAGAAAGACAGAGAGAGAAGCTTAAGCAGGCTCCATGCTTAGCACAGAGTCCCACACGGGGCTCAATCCCCTGACCATGGGACCATGACCTGAGCTGCTGAACCCAGCAGTCTGGTAGTCAACTGATGGAGCCATCAAGGTGTCCTGAAAACTGCTGCGACTCTTAAATCATGGGGTTATCAACATGAAACAAATTCTAAGGGGTATACATCAGGTTTCTAGAACTCAACCATAATTAAATAAGACCCAGAATACACGGTCAATATATACAACTCAGTTGTATTGTTATACATAAGCAATGAACAATTAGAATATGAAATGCTTTTAAAGAACCATTTAATATCACACCAAACATTGAAATACTTACATTTAAATCTAACAGCCATGCACAGGATCTGTATGCTAAAAGCCACAGGAGGCTGATTGGATCAATCAAGGAAGATATAAATAAATGGAGACATATGCCATATCTACCCATGGAAGCCTCGCTAGTAAGATGTCAATTATCAACTTGATCTAGAGATTCAACATAATCCCAGTCGAAATGCCAGGATTGTTTTGTGGATATCAGCAAGCTGACTCTAAAATGTGTGTGAAAAGACAAAGGAACTAGAACAGCCAAACAGCTCTGAAAAATAACCAAGTTGGAGAACTCATGTTGCACAATTTTAAGACTCAATATAAACCTCCCGTAATCAAGGCAGTGTGATATTAAAGAAAGATGGAGACACAGGTCAAGAGATAGAACGGAGAATCCAGAAACTGACCCCATACACAAGCATCCTCACGCAACTTCTGATAATGACATATAGCCAACCTAACAGAAAAAGGGATATAGTCTTTCATCAAGTGTTACTGGAACAATTACGTGTTCGTATGCAATAGTAATCAATGAACTAAGTAATTAATTGTTTAATTAGTCGGTTCATTGATTAATTAATTAATAGAAGCCTTGACCTAAATTCATAACTTATACAAAACTTCACTCAAATGGATCATAGATGTAACTGTAAAGTACAAAATTATAAAACTTTCATAAGAAAGGAGTGCTGTTGGTTCATTGAATCATTCAATAAATACTTTTGGAGCATTTAGAGTGAGACAACACAGTCTACACCCTGAGGATCCACTAGTGAACAAAAGGAGCAAGGATCACTGTGATCTTGGTGCTTAATAGTCCAGTGGGGGGACTGACAAAGATAATGGAAATAGAAACTATGGTAGAGAATAATGAATGGGGAAAAAAAGGAAATACATCTTGGAGAGGATAGAAGAATTGGGGGAGGCGGTGTGAAATACTAGACAGGGTGAAATACTAGACACAGAGGATCTTGCTGAAAAAGGTGTCAGTTCAATAAATACCTCAAGCAAATGAGAGAACTACCTGCTGACAGGAGGTGATCTAGGCAGAAGGACCCATGAATTCCCTAAGGGAGGAGTGTGAACGTGTGTACTGATGGGAAGCAAGGAGGCCAGTATAGACAGAGAAAGGAGGATGAGAAGAAGGAGGAATAAAGAGGTGAGGTTGTGGGTCAAGGAGGAGAAAAAGAAGATGAGGGAGAGAAGGATGTAAACACTGCCAGCAATAGACAAGGTGAAGCCACATCTGGTCATACCTGTTCCTCCGCCTCACATTACCGGCTGCAGTTCTTTTTATTTTTTAATTGACATTTACTAAACTGTGTCTAGACCATGAAAAGCTAATTCTACTTGTAGCAACTAATTGAAGCAAGAAAATGGAACACCCTAAATGATCAATAGCAGTGTTTAAATAGGTTATGGCATGCTATGTGCCCTTTAAAATTCATAGCCCTGCAGAACATTTATGACCTAGCGAACTGCTCATATCACTAGATGACCAGAAATGGGATTCACAGCTACATAGCTAATTTTGGTTAATGCATGTACATATACCTCTTCGGTGGCGATTATACCACAGTGTTAGAGGTGCTTACCTCCAGGGGCACCTGAATGGCTCAGTCGGTTAAGCATCTGGCTCTAGATTCCAGCTCAGTTATGATTCCACAGTCTGTGGGACCAAGCTGCATATTAGGCTCTGCACTGACAGCGTGGAGTCTGCTTAGATTCTATCTCTCTCTCTCCTCCCATCCCTCACTCTTGCTCATCTCTCTCTCATTCTCTCTCTCTGCCAAAAATACATAAACATAAAAAAGGTGTTTAGATATGCTTATCTCCAGGTGTTTGACTTATGACCATTTTTCTTTCTTTTTTATTTTTAATTTTATAGCTTTTCTGCAATAAACTTTAAGAGTACCATAGTCATAAAATAACATTTCAAATAAATGATTCAGTCTAGTATCATTTAAATAAATAAAGTGTTTCAATTTCATACATTTATTAGGTACATTCAACATATCAAGGATAGTTTCAAATAGTCCAGTGTTAACGTTGCTAAGGTCTAGATTAAAATGGGAGTCTAGGGATACCTGGGTAGCTAAGTCAGCTGAGTGTCCAACCTCTGCTCAGGTCATGATCTCACAATTTGTGAATACAAGCACCACACCAGACTCAGTGCTATCAGCATAAAACTCACTTTGGACCATCTGTCCCCTCTGTTTGCCCCTTCTCTGTTTGTGCTCTCTCTGTCTCAAAATCAACATTATTATTTTTTTCATTGTTTTAATTTTTTAAATGTTGATCTATTTTTAAGAGAGAGAGAAAGAGTAAAAACCGGGCCAGAGAGAGAGAGAGAGGAAGAGAGAGGGAGAGAGAGAGAGAAAATCCAAAATCCAAATCAGATTCCGGGCTCAAACTAACAGACTATGAGATCATGACCTGACCTGAAGTCAGATGCTTGACTAATTGAGCCACACAGGAGTCCATAAAAACTGAGTTTATAAGAAATTACATTTGTTTGAAAATCATATAATTGGCTTTACACCATATGCTATTGGCTTTAGTAAAGACTTTAGTGAACAGATTCATCAATCCACTTACTCTAATTAATATATTAACTTCCAAAATATCATCTTCACTGGGTCTGCTCCAGGACCACATCATATTAAACACGAACAAACAAGCAAGCAAGCCAACAAACAGACAGGCAAAGAAACAAACAAAATAAGAACTAGTAGCAAATCATGACGTATAATGATCCATCCCACTGTCAAATTTGTTACTATTTTTTTGGCCAAAGAGCTTATTTCAAAGGATTCTATTGCTTTTAATACAGATGAACTTCTGCAATTAGTTCAGCATATAGGTTTGAGGACATACTGAAAATGTAAAGGAAATACATAATTTTATATTGTATATCCTAGGCCTCTAACTTCCATGAAACTCCAAAAGGAGAACATTACCAGCACCATGAATTCTCTCCCTGCGATCACTCCCCATTCCTGCTCCATCTCCCTTCCCCAACGTAATCAATATCCTGACTTTGAGCAACAGAGATTAAATTAGTCCATGTTTGAATTTTATAAAAATATAATGGAATAATATGCATTTCTTTAGATCTGGCTTCTTCCGTTCAACATTATAACGCTCATCGATGTTGTTTTGCATAGGTGTAACTCAGGGATTGGTACTTCCACATTGTATTCTCTTACATGATTATTTAACAATTTGCTTATCCCTTCTACTGTTGATTTACGTTTGGAATGTATGTTTCCATACTGTACTTATTATATGGAAGACTGCTATGAACATTTCCCTTTTACTGTGCTCAGCATGAAGCATATCTACTACAGCGCGTTAATGTTTAGTTAGCTGCCTTAGCCTTAAACCCTGGCTGTACATCAGAATCACCCTGATGTCTGCATGTCAGTCCACAGATCATTCTAATTTGAGCTTGGGTTAAGAACCACTAGGGTAGATGTTGAAATCCCCAGACAAAAGGAGATGATTCCATTTTAAGGAATTCTCAATGGGTTCCACTTTCTGGACAATAAAATGCAATGCAAAAAATATTTTGTGGCCATATTGACATCACTTTCCTTGCCCTCGCCCTCGCCCTCGCCCTCGCCCTCGCCCTCGCCCTCGCCCTCGCTCTCCCCCCCTCCCCCTCCCCCTCCCTCCTCCTCCTCTTCTTCTTCTTCTTCTTCTTCTTCTTCTTCTTCTTCTTCTTCTTCTTCTTCTTCTTCTTCTTCTTCTTCTTCTTCTTCTCCTTCTCCTTCTCCTTCTCCTTCTCCTTCTCCTTCTCCTTCTCCTTCTCCTTCTCCTTCTCCTTCTCCTTCTCCTTCTCCTTCTCCTTCTCCTTCTCCTTCTCCTTCTCCTTCTCCTTCTCCTTCTCCTTCTCCTTCTTCTTCTTCTTCTTCTTCTTCTTCTTCTTCTTCTTCTTCTTCTTCTTCTTCTTCTTCTTCTTCTTCTTCCTCTTTTTCATAAAGCTCCTACACAAAAAGACTACCTATAGGCTTTAAGAGACTCTGCATGGTTTCCATACTATGTTGAAATTTCCCCAAATTCTCAAAAGAAACGTCTTTAGACATGTTTGAAAAATATGTGTTCCATGACACAGCACACTTGAGTGGGAGATTAGGGTATCAAATATCTAGACATGACCTAGTTTGGTATCCCAGCTCCATAAATACTGAGACTGGAAAAGGCAAGAGATAATTTTCCATGGTCCAGATAAAGACAGAATTAAATGAGATCTCCTTAGTAGTAACTGTTACAACTGAATATTTAGTTGGTACTCTTTAATTTTCTAGTTTTCTGAAACTGCTTTTTGGATTCAAGACCAGAATCTGTCTTGATGAATATATGTCAGAGAATGAAAGCCAAAAACAAACAATGTGACTCTAGAAAGTACTGCAACAGTTAATATTGAGGTATCACAAAACTCTGAAAGCACATTCTTCAAGTTCAGTCTCCAATATGCATTGAGAGGTGGGAGAAAACAGAGGTCATGATATAACTCTTTTGTGAAACGTGAAGATATGTGCAGTAAGTTATTATTTTTGTGAAGTTAGGTAATTGCCTCTGGTTTGTGATGTAAACGTTGTTTCAAGGTTGCGCTTGAATCCGAAAATTTCTTCAGCAGACTCCCCTCCCACCTGATATGACATTGACTCCACCACTTCACCAAGAATGATTTCTAAAGTATGACCATGTTTGAGTGTTTATAAAAGTTTCTGGAAGCATGGAAGATCTCATCTTTGCCTTCAAGAAACTTACAATATTTGAGGGTAGAAAAAACCCAAACACCATACAAAGCACAGTAAGACTTCAAGGTCAAGTTTCATGTATCAGGAGAAGTCCACTGAGCTGAGTTGATCAGTAAAGGCATCTCAGAGGCATAGCACAAAGAATCTTAAAGGATGACCAAATTTTTGGCTGGCAGGCAGAAAGGAGAAGGACAAAGGAGACAAAAGCAAATGTGTGGGGAAAAAGGAGGGGCAGGCATTCCAAAAACAGTGAGAACAATCCTGTTGGAGTTTGAGGTTCTTCTACAACAGTGGCCATTAAGTATTTTTGACGATGACCAAGACTGGGTAGAAGATGAGGTACCTACATCACCCATCAATTCCATAATCTTATGTAAGAAGGTCTTGTTGACAGCGAAGAATTGGAGACCATCAGTTAGAACCTCAAGATGGTAATAACAAAGCAATTTGGTAGACACAAAACAACAAAAAGTTAAAATTCTAAGCAAACTTCTATAAGTATGTGAATTAATACCCAATCAATAAGCAATTGAAATCCATGACCAACTTAAGACCCCTCTTGTGTCTCTCTGTTAATGGGACATTGTCTTCAGTTGCTCAGCAGGGAAAGAGACTCATTGTCAGTCGTCTCCTCCTCAACGTCTTTCCTGTGATCCATTCAGCAGCAGGGGTTCTCAACTCCACTTCCGACGTATGCCAAGCCAGCTATTTTCCCACCACCTTCTGCCTACTCTCCATTTTCGTTCTTAGCCCCATGCTGCCTTTCCCTTCCCAACAAAATCCCAGTCCATTCTTTTCACTGCATCAGGAATGCAATTCAAAAATCCTGAATCTGAGCAGTTCATTCCTCTGCTTAAAACAACCCTCTAATCTCCACTGTACTCAAAATGACACATAGAATCTGTAACGTGACCACCAGACGTTGGCAGTCCTGCCTTGTCACCCCTCTAATGCCATCTTTCCTCATTCTCCTTTCTTTAGGTGATTGGGACCGTCTCTTCTCCTGGTTTCTCAAACTAGACCCACGTAGGTGCCGCTTAGAATGCATTTTGTGTTTGCTAGTTTCCTTACTGTTCTTGCTACGGGTCCAAGTTTGAATAAAGGACTTTTCTCCCCAAGAAACCTTTGTTGGCCAATCCTCTAATCGACATTTTGTCCCCTGTGTCATTCCTTCTCATAATATTTAGTCTTTTATTTAACAGCATTTGCCACAAGTTGTAATTACACATGTACCTTTTGTAGCTAAGGTTTGAAACATCCTGAATATATGGAGTGTGCATGTTTGATTATCACTATGTACTTGAACCTAATAGCACCTGACACCTAAGGTGCTCGATATGTATATCCACAGTGCCTGAAATAGGGCACTTTTAACTATCTCTTGGTGTGCTGGACTGCAATATACATTCAAGTCTTCAATAATCTCTACCACCAAAGTTAATATTCATATACAAGAAAGGGAAGGGTCACCTCCTCAAGAATAGGAAAAACAGTTTGCCTCGTTGATAGCTTCTATGGTGTAGCTTACATTTTGACCTACAAAAGACCCCACCCTGGAGATACAGGTTGCATGGATGTAGTGACAACTATGAAGAAATCAAAACACAATACAGTGTTTATTGAGTGTAATGTGCCAGGATTTTTTCCACACGTTTTACTGGCATTACCAATAATCTCACAACTATACTGAACATAGGCAGTATACTTGCCCTTTACAAATTGGAAAAGCAAACTGTGAGGTATCATTTGCATACAATCTAAGATCTGGCTGGTAGAAGAAATTGATGGGGCCAGGTAATTTAAAAAATCCACAATTTTGCCCAAGGTAACCTCTGGGAAATCAGAAAATGAGTGGCTTTCATAAGTGCAGCTGCCCAGAGCCTTTCAGAGGAGCCATCTGTGTGGAGCCCGGGGTTGGCGCCATCACATCTCCAGGATCTCACTACCAGGAGAAACCCCCATTGTGGGGAAGGGCAAGAAAATCCATCCATGGCAACTTAAGGTGTTTTAACCCCTGTCAAGGTAGTGCAAGCCTCCAATTACTTCATTCGGTACTTCAAGGAGCAAATCACAGCACACCTCTGAGGGTTTTGATTTTCAAAATTTTCAAAACTCACTCTGAGATGAGAAATCAAACAACGAAAGTCATAACAATGCAAAGCAAGTAACACTTTCCAAAACACACCTCCAGAAGTGCCAGGCCATGGAGAGGGGATGAGCCCACTTTCATGTAGCAGTGCTCTCAGGTGCAGAGCACATAAAACAAAACAAAACAAAACAAAACAAAACAACAACAACAACAACAACAACAACAACAAAGTTAAAACACATAAGGAATAGAAAACTATCCACAATGATGAAACGGAAGAATTCCCCTCAGACGAAATTCCAGGAGAAGTGACCATTAAAGAATTGATCAAAATAGATAAAAGCAGTATAACAGCAAGAATTTAGAATAATTGTCATAATATTAATCACTGGGCTTGAAAAAAGGCATAGAAGACAACAGAGAATTTAGTATTGCAGTGATAAAAGAACTAAAACATAGCCATGGTTAATTAAAAAGGCAATGACATAGGGATTGATTTTAATCACTGATACAAAAACAGATAAGCTGGAAACTTGGATGTCCATTACCCAAGTTAATAGTTATGTGATTGTAGCAAAAGGTAATTCTAAAAACTATATTAAATAATGAAAAACAGAAAGCTAAAATATGTCAAGGTTTAAATACCTAGCATGAGCCGTGCAGCTGTATAGTTGTTTAAAATTCCCAGGTTTTTACGTAGATAAATGACAGATCTTAAAAACAACAACAAACAGATTAGAAGGATGGTTCAAAACAAAGGATTGCAAGATTGCAGTAAGGACATAATATGTGGGAGTAATCGGGGAGGGTGGGAGGAAGAAAGGGCCAGGGGCCAGATGGAGGGTCTGTAAATGGAAACTGGCATGCTAGCAAAGGTGGAGACTTGTTACTTCCACTCCTTTACTCCAGAACTTGTTGTCCCCAGCATGTGGTGTCCACTTACCATATGCTTCAGAGATGGAGGATGGATAAGCTGCCCATTGTAATTAGGAGAAAACATTCCACCCACAGAATTCACTAATTGGCCTGTTCTATAATGTTTACCCTCTTACTGGCATTGCTAAAAGCACCTACTTTGTCTATACCACCATAGAACAGGTGGATTTTCCCTTGTCAGACTTTGCTCGCTTGCTTGTCAGTTTATTGGTCCACCTGTGGCTTTATTCACCACTCACCGAAAACTGACTGAGGGACTCTGTGTGCCAGGCTCTATTCTCGAGGTATACCCCTGCCTCCGTGGTGGTTGTGGGTAATTCTTGACTTCTGGGCTTCCAGCTACTACATCAGGGGGGCTCTCCATCACCTTCTGTTGCTTTTTCATTGTCATTGGGCAGGTGTCTGCCTGCTTCTTCTCTCTAATTATGTACACGGTAGAAATCAGTGCTTTGGGAACATGGATGACTGCAAGAACAGACTCCTGGACGTGTCTTTTCCCTTGGGGAATTTGCATATTTGTGCATATTTGTATCTCAAAGTGTAGTATATCCTAGAGGTAGACATTTTAACCAAGCAAACACAGTCCAGAAGGGGCTCAAGAAACAAAATTGTTGGATGTGTCCCCGAGCCTGGTAGCAATGCAGGTGGGCTAGAGGCCTATAGATGTGGAGCTAGACTGTTGTTGGAAGACAGCTTCACTGTGCATCTTCAGCCAGGAAGTGGTACAGCTGGAATGAGAATTCTCCTAGTGTGATTCTTGGCCTGGTGTTTTCCTGCTGACTCATTGGCCTGGGAGGGCTGAGACCTTTTGAAACTTTGTTGTGTTTTGCTGCAGAATCAAACACTAGCTAGGTTTGTCAGGTAGTTATAGAATGGGCTTTGACAGCAAGGTGGGGTGGGGGTCAGGGAGACCTGGCAGGAGGGAGGAAACTGAACAGGTAGGAGAGTGGGACTGACAGAGGCTGTTTTCTTCCATTTTGTTCTGGGCAGACCTTAGTGAGGATGTCTATTCCTGAGTACTGGTGAAATTTCTGTACTGGCCATGGAGTTGGGCGGGCACCTTAGAGAGATTCTGACAGTCTGTGGGAAGTGTGTGTGTGTGTGTGTGTGTGTGTGTGTGTGTGTGTGTGTGTGTGTGTCAGAGAGAGAGAGAGAGAGAGAGAGAGAGAGAGAGAGAGAGAGAGAGAGAGAGATGGAGAGAGAGAAGTCCCAGTATGGGAATGTGATACTTTATCGGATTGCCTCTTCAATTCATTTTCAAAGGATTCAAATCACAGGGAATTTTTCTTAAAACGAAAAGTATGTACTGAGGTTAATCCTAATAACATTAATCAGAAAATAAGATCTAGAATTTGATGTCCATCAATTTATAAATAAATCCTTCTGGGGCAGAGGGGTCAACATGGTGGAGAAGTAGGGGGATCTGTACATCCCATGTCTCTCAAACAAAGTGCTGAAGCCAAAGTATTTTCAACCCCAAAAGTCTGCGAGGAAAACACACTGAATACTCCTGAAGGAAATGAGACAACTTAAGAAATGACAGGTGGCTGATTTTGAACTGGGGTACATAAATTGGGCCAAGTAGGAATGGAGGGAGGAAATTCCCTTCTGAGGAGAGACAAAAGTAAGAGAAAGAGTGGCTCCGGAAGTGTAGGGCTGTATATGGATAAGAGGAGAACCTCGGACTGGGACTGAGAGGGATCTTATCTCTAACTGTGGGGCTTTCTTGGGTCTGGGGCTAGGCTCCCTGTTTGCGCACCTGGGGAGGAGAGGAGCCAGCACTGGTTTCAGGGGTAGATCAGGGGCACAGTCCACAGAAGGAGACAGTAGCCCCTCCCTGGAGGGCTGTGCAATAGAACAAAGCCTGCCTGCATCCACCACCCCCCGGATCAGTGGCTGGGTCTAGGGCGCAGTCTGCAGTAGGAGAAAGTGGCCCCCTCCCTGGGGGCGTCGCTGTGGGACAAAACAATGCCTGCCTGCATCCACCATGCCCAAGCTCAGCAGTGAGGTCAGCAGCGCAGTCCACGGCAGGAAAAGTCGGGGCTCCCTGAAGCACAGCAGCACAAAGATAGCCAGGAAGACATTTGTAGCAGCACAGAGAGGCACTTCCCCAGTGCCAGAGCACACGGAACGGGTCTGCGAATCCTAGACAAGCGCTATGCCAAAGGAGTCAGCGGAGCAAGAAGGACCACCCTGCGTGTGCCCTGGGCACAATGAGGACAACTGGAACGGAGTACACCAGGTCATGGAGAAGAGGCTGGACATCACCATTTCCCCACCACCACCACCACCACCACCACCACCACCACCACCACCAAGGCGGGGCCTCAGGGATCAGTCGAGGGTCCATAGCGGAGGTGGGACCAGCCTACACCAAACCACGCCCCTCTGTGCTAGGTATCTGCTTATCTGATGGAGCAGGGTAGGCGCTGTGGAACCAGGCAGGTCCATCATCCGGACCAATGATGCTGCATAGACTGGATTAATTCCGGGACAACTCTTGTTAGTTAGACATATTCTCCCTCCCTATCTCTTCCCTCTTTTAGGTTGATAACTCTGCTTGTTGGTTCGTTTAAGCGGACATTTATAATCCATTCCCTTGATACATTTCCTACCTATATTTGTATACTTTCCTTTCTCTCTCTCTGGAATAATGAAGCCATCTAGTTTCTCTGCCTGGGTAAACTTATCTTCCTTTTGTTCCCACACCTCCTTCCTTATTTTCCTTTCTCTCTCTCTCTCTGCATTAAGCCATTTAGCCTCCTAGTCTGATCAATATATATATTTTTTCCTTTTCCCCACTCCTGTCATTTCCCTCTTTATATGTGTTCTTCCAACAGCAACGCCTCTACCTTGTTCTTTACTTGTAGCTGGTTTTTCTGGTTTGTTTGTTTTGTTTCGTTTTTGATTTCTGACTGTTTTTCTGTGTGTGTGAGCGTGTGTGTCCATTTATTTATTTTAGTTGCACGTTTCCTTCCATGTCTCTGTTTCCTATGTGTTGGTTTGTTTGTTTTCCTTTCCAGGGCTACTTCCAGGGACAAATAAAAGCACACTTTGTGGAGGGTAAAAAACATCATGACGAGTAGAGAACTCAAAGAGCCAATGCCACAACAACAGAGAGCCAGTACCACTCTCCAGGAAACACTACCTGCAGGGCTAGAACCTGCATAGGGCGTGACCCCCATTTCATATAACAATTCTTGCAGGTGCAGAGCAAATAACAAGCTTGTAAATCTCATAAGAGAGAGAAAACTAGCCAAAATAATGAAACAGAAGCATTCCCCTCAAAAGAAGTTCCAGGAAGAAGTGGAAAGCTAACGACTTGATCAAAACAGATATAAGCTACATATCAGAATTTAGCATAACAGTCAAAGGATGAATCGTTGGGATTGGCAAAGGCATAGAAGACAGCATGGAATCCATTATTGCACAGATCAAGGAAATAAAAAGTAGTCATGATGAATTCAAACGGTATAAATGAGGGGCAATTTAAAATGGAGGCAGCCACAGCGCGGATTGAAGAGACAGAGGGGAGACTAAATGAGTTAGAAGATAAAAACATGGGGGAAAGGAGGTGAGAAAAAGATAGAGAAAAAATGGAGAATCAAGAGGGGAGAATTAGAACTAAGTGATGCAATCAAATGGAACAATATCCATAGCACAGGATTTCCAGAAGAGAACAAAAAGGGATGTGAAGATGACCTTGAACAAATCATAGCTGAGAACTTCCACAATCTGGGGAAGGAAACCGGCATTGAAACCAAACGGGCACAGATAACTCCCTTCAGATGTAACTTGAGTTGATCTCCTGTACAACATATAATAGTGAAACTGGCAAAATACAAGCATGAAGAGAGAATTCTGAAAGCAGCTAGGGATGAGTGGACCTTAACGTACAAAGGTAGAAGTATTGGGATAGGGGCAGACCCATCTACTGAAATCAGACAAGCCATAAAGGAATAGGGAATCTTCAATGTGATGAATAGGAAAAATATGCAACCAAGAAACTTTTATCCAGCCAGCCTGCCATTCAGAATTGAAGAAGAGGTAAAGGTCTTCCCAAACAAACCAAAACTGAAGGAATTCATCACCGCTAAACCATCCCTGCAAGTGATCCTAAGCGGGATTCTATGAGGGAAATGTCGCAAGTATCACAAAGTGCCACAGACACCAGTACAAGCATGAAAAGTACAGACATCACACTGCCTCGGAACCATAGCTCTCCATAATAACACTGCATGGAAGTGGAATAAATTCTCCAACCAAAAGACATAGGGTATCAGAATGGATAATACAAAACAAGACCCATCTATTTGCTGTCTTACAAGAGACTCCTTTCAGACCTGAGGACACATTACTATTGAAAGTGGGGGAATGGAGAACTACCTTTCATGCTACTGGGAGTCAAGAGGAAGCTGTATTAGCCATACTTATATCAGACAAACTTGACTTTAAATTAAAGTTTGTAGCAAGAGATGTTAAGGGGATTATTAAATAATTACTGTGTCTGTCCATCAGGAGGAGCTAACAATTATAATGACTATGCAGTGAATTCGGAAGCACACAAAGATTTAAAACATTTAATCACAAACATTAACAATCTCATTGATAAGAATGTGGTAATTGCAGGGGGCTTTAAGACTCAACTTACAACAACGGACAGAAAATCTAGACAGAATCAGGAAAGAAACAATGGTCCTGAATGATACATTGGACCAGAAGGACGTGTCAGATATTTTAGAACTCTACATCCCAAAGCAGCAGAGCATACTTTCTTCTGGAGCGCACGTGGAACATTCTCCAAGAGAGACCATACACTGGGTCACAAAAAGCCTTCAATATATATAACAGAATTGAGATGACACCATGCAAACTTTCAGATCACAATGTTTAGAACTTGAAATAAACTACTGGAAAAAGTCTGCTAAACCTCTAAAAGCATACAGGTTAAAAAACATCCTACTAAAGAACAAATCAGTCAACCAGACAATTAGAAAAGAAATTAAAAGACATAAGGAAACAAATAAAAATGAAAATACAACAATCAAAACTTTTTGAAAACATATTTACTTAAAAAGATGGTAAAAGGGTTACTGAAGCTGAGTTTTGCATACTTGAGACAGCATGTAATGCACTAAGAAGTCAGAGTGCTTGGGGTAACGGCTATTTCCATAACTTTCTTAGTTCTGTGACCTTGAGCAATTATAATATCTCCTTCAGCCTCAATTCCTTCTTCTGTACACAGGGTCAATTGAGATGCTTTATCAGGTAACGTGCTTGCCACAGGGAAGTGATTGGTAGCTGTAAGTTCATTGCTTTGCCCCTGGTATTCCAAGGACTCATACCAGGGAACCTGGAGGCCTGTGTGCTGGCCTGAATCTGCAGCATTTTCAGGCAAATTGTTCACTTTGTGATTAAGTCTTCCGTTTCACTGAGCCCTTGATTCACCCCATGTGTTCTGGCATCTGCTGCCCTGCGTGGGTTCCCTCCTCCTTTTTAACACCCTTACTTGGTTTTGTGTGATACAGTGATCACACCACCTGAGCATCAATTATTCGCAATAAGCGTGACTCCTCTGAGTAGCTATGGTATTCTGATTATTCCCACATAAAGCTAGTTTCTGCAGCTCTGATTATCTGCTAAATTACACCAATGCATATTTTAGAAGACTCTTTTGTTGTTGTTGTTGCTGGTGCTACTGCTGTTGTTGTTTTTGTTGTTTAGAAATCATTTGCTTCAGGTTCATCTAGTCTATCCAGGACACCTGCAATAACATTGAGATAAACCTTGGTGTTACCTGTTTTCACTTTTTAACGCCAGTGGATTTTGTTTTTGGTTTTCTTTTTCAGGCTCCCTTTGGGAAGTTCTATTTCTTCCATCTTCTCGCTCATGTTTCCTAAATAGACAACGGATTGTTTGCTAGTTGGTGTCTCTGGGATGTTGTTGCTGTTTGCCAGGTGTTAGTATTGTCATGCCAGGCCTGGGGTGTTCATTCTTTCACAGATTTTTGTTCCAGGTCTTCATGACAAAGGCAACAGAATGAAGAAGGTACTGAGCTGAAGCAGTTAGAAATTCACTTCAACTAGGACTGCCGGGGGAAGTGGGCACTGCATTTAGAGGAGGAGACACAGAAATGAACCACAAGTGAGCAAAATGAGTTGGGTATAAGAAAGAAAAATAATTCCAGCACGATAGTCAAGTTTTCTTTGCTTTTATTTGAACTATGGGAGAAATGCGTAACAGACTACAAACCCTTACTATTTGGGCTGCTTATTTTTATTTTAATGTTTGTTGGTTGGTTGCGTGGGTGGGTGGGTGGTTGATTTACAGTGTGTGTGAGGAAGGGGAGGGGATGAGAGAAAGGGAAGAGAAAATTCCAAGCAGGCTCTGTGCAGAGTGTGACCTGGGGCTTGAAACCACAAATGGCAAAATCATGACCTAAACTGAAACTAAGATTAGGTCACTCAACTAACTGAGCCACTAGGCTCCCCTTGGCTGCTTATTGTATTTGCACATTGGGTCTTCGTGTTAGAAATACCATAGGGAGTGGTGTACATGCATGATCTAAGGAAGGTGCAGCTATTTAGATCTGGCTTATTTTTTTTTTCCTTATAACACTTTATTCAGGAGTAATATTTCATAAGTTTATTAGAAAGACAGATTGAAGAAGGTAATTGGGAGGAAATCAGGTAAGGAGTCATTGCAGTTGACCAGGAGAGGTGAACATGACAAAAATTAGGATGGACGCAGGAAATGGAGAGATGAGGACAGATGTGGTATTTTTTTGAAAATGCTTTTTGTTGTGTAATTAACATTATATAAAATAACTCTTTTGGTGCGTAGTGCTTTGAGTTTTACAGATTGTATATACTCATGTAAATGTCACCCCAGTGATAATACAGAAGAGTTCTGTTCCTGGGGCAAATAGGTGGCTTAGTCACTAAAGCATCCCACTCTTGATTTCGGCTAAGGTCATGATCTCACTGTTCTTGAGTTTGAGCCCCTGCTCACGAACTTCCCGGAGCCTACTTGGGATTATCCCTCTCTACCTCTCTTTCTGTGCCTCCCCCACTCTTACTCTCTGTCTCCCCCCCAAAAAAAAATTAGACACAAAGAGAACAATTCCATCAGCTCCCAGAATTCCCTCATGTTGAATCACTGTCACCCCACCCCTGAGGCCTGGCAACCATCTATCTCCAACTTTAATATCATATAAATGGATCCTTATTGTAGGTAACTGTATGAGACTGGTTTCTTTCATTCAACATCATGCCTTTACAATACATCTGTTTCTTAGTGTTTCCCTGTACGGATATACCAGCTTTTGTTTAACCATTCATTTCCTGAAGGAAATTTGTGTTTTTCCATTTTTGTCAGTTATGATCAGAGTTGCTGTAAACATTTGTGTGCATGTTTTGTTTTTGTTTTTGTTTTATAAACATAAGTTTTCACTTCTCTAGAGCAAATGTCTAGGAGTCAGATTTATGGGTCACATGCAAGTATTAGGTATTGTCTTTAAAAATAGATATATTTCATGGGCTCCTAGTTGGCTCAGTAGATTGAGTAGCTGACTTCAGCTCGGGTCATGATCTCACGGTTTGTGAGTTCAAGCCCCATGTTTGGCTCTATGCTGACAACTCGGAACCTGGAGCCTGCTTTGGATTCTGTATCTCCTCTCTCTCTGTCCCTCCCTGCTCACACTCTGTCTCTCTTTATCCCTCAAAAATAAGTAAAGATTGAAAAAAACATTTTCAATATGTGTATAGCAGTATCTCAGGGCAGTTTTAATGTGTTTCCCTGAAGCCTAGTGTTGTGGAGCATCGTTTTGCGCACTTCAATATATGATATTCTGGACACAAGACCTTTGCTGGATATATGATTTGGGAATATTTTCTCCAAGTCCATAAATTGTCTTTTTGTTCTTTTCACATAGTCTTTTACCAAGCAAAAGTTTTAGTACTAATGAAGGGCAATTTAGAGATTTTTTTTTTCTTTTATATGAATCCAATTTATACACCTTATAACTTCAGATGTACTTTGTACTCCTTGTTCATATATTTGCTATTCTATACCAGCATCAGAATGTTTTCAGTTTGTTGCTTTTGGTTGCACAAGCTGTATACTGCACAGTTCTAGGAGGCATGATTTATATGAACTATAGTGCGAATGGTAACCCTCAAATCTGTAAAATGTACAACTTGTACACACATGTATTATCTCCTGGAGGGTCTTTTCTACTGTACAGATTGCAGTCATTGCTGTGGTTCTGTTTTACTTTCCTTGTCATTTATTTATTATGTGGAGTGTATACTAAAGCCAAATTTAAGAAGGTCCTGTTTGTGAGCTATCTAAAGGTAATTTATTCTCACTGATTCTCAACTAGCTGGGGCCTATCCTTGGGGTACAGCAACATCTGGCTTTCAAGCTTGTTCCCTTAATTGAATCTATTAATTTGCATTCATGGAAACTGGAAACTCTCTTCAGCCAGCCAGTTTTAGCTAGATACCGATGATTTTAAAATTCACCTCTAAACAAATGACTAAAACTTTAATATTTGTAGAATCATCGGGATTTGAAAAAAAAAAAAGGAACAATATAAAAAAACTGGAAAAATCAACAGAATATAATATAAAAACAAAAATATCATTTGCAGGGAATACTTTGGCTCCATGTAATTCTCTATTTACTCTGAGTAGCTCTAAGTTGGTGTATGACGTCCCTCTGACAATATAAATATACATTCAGTGTTATGAGATGTTTGTTTGTCAATACTTAGTTCCTCTAAAGATGGAATCACAAAGTATTAACTGATCAACAGTTAGTGTTGTAGCAGAATCAGGAACAATTCAACAGAACAGGCCTGTTCTGGGTGTGTTCTTATAGAATTATATAATTATGTCCATTATTACTACAGGTGTCTTCACCTACCTGGCCTCTTCGTAATCAGCTACAGTAGCATTTCAGAAAGCATCCCATTCTTCCCCACTGAAATGATGAAACATTTTTTTTTAATTTTTGTGTCTACATTTATTTATTTTTGAGAAACAGTGAGACAAAGTGTGAGTGGGGGAGAGGCAGAGAGAGAAGGAGACAGAATACGAAGCAGGCTCCAGGCTCTGAGCAAGTGGTCAGCACAGAGCCTGATGCAGGACTCAAACCCATGAACTGTGAGACCATGACCTGAGCTGAAGTCGGACACTCAACCGACTGAGCCACCCAGGCACCCCATGAAATGGTGAAACTTTTGTGATGCTAGTTGTAGGCTTTTTTGGTGGGGATTTGTTTTTGTTTGTTTTATAAAAGTCCTTTATCAAGTTGATGAAGTCTCCCTGGACTCATAGTTTGC
This sequence comes from Panthera onca, assembly GCF_046562875.1. Taxonomy (NCBI): domain Eukaryota; kingdom Metazoa; phylum Chordata; class Mammalia; order Carnivora; family Felidae; genus Panthera; species Panthera onca. Next base: position 23,528 of record NW_027675861.1, read on the forward strand.
GGAGAAATGTTTTATTTATTTTGAATGGAGGTAATAATTGCCTTGTCTGCATCTGTTTTTAAGACCATCTGATCATTGTCCTGTCGTTCTTCTTTAGCCTATTGTTGTGAGGGGTGAAACTAATTGATTTTTGAATATTGAACCAGTCTCCATACTGGTACTAAATCCCTCTTGGTTATCGATGTATAATTCTTTTTACACATTGTTGGATTTGATTTGCTAACATGTATTGGGTATTTTGTGTCTATGAAAATGCAAGACACTGGTCTCCAGTTTCCCTTTCTAATAATGCCTTTACCTTGTTTTGTCAATGCTGGCCTCCTAGAATGAGGAAGTTTTCCCTCTGTTTTTATTTTTGGGAAGAGATTATAGGACATTAGCATAATTTTTTCCTGTAAATGTTTGCTAGAATTCTTCAGTGAAACCATGTGGGCCTGATGCTTTCTTTTGGGAAGGTTATTCGTCCTTGACTCTATTTACTTAATAAATATAGGCCTATCCAGATAATCTATGTTTCCTTATGTGGGTTTTAGGAGTGTGTGTCTTTTATTTGTTTTCTATATTTTTCTAAAACGTTTTCATTTATTTCTGAGAGAGATCTGTAGAGTGGGAGGTGGGAAGGGGCAGAGAGAGAGGGAGACGCAGAATCTGAAGCAGGCCCCAGGCTCTGCGATGTTAGCACAGAGCCTGACACAGGGCTCAAACCCACGGGCCAGGAGATTATGACCTGAGCTGAAGTCAAACATTTACTGACTGACCCACCCATGTGCCCCATCGTGTGCATCTTTAAATAATTGATCTGTTTCATATAAGTTATGAAATTTGGGGGCATAGAGTCATTCATAATATTTTCCATTTTCCTCTTGATGTTCATGGAATCGGTAGCGGTTATGTCTCTTTCATTTTTGATATTAGCCATTTGTGCCTACTTTTTTCCTTGGATAACCTAGTTAGGGGTTCATTGCCTTTATTGATATTTTCAAAGAACCATCTTTTGATTTCTCTATTGATTATCTCCAGTATTTTACTATCTTTTATTTTATTGATATCTGTTCTAATTATTATTTTTTTAATTATTATTATTTCTTTTCTTCTACGCAGCCTTCAACTGTACCTCCTCCCCTATTTTCCTAAGGTGGAAGTTTAGGCTACTAATTTAAGGTCTTTCTCCTTTTCGATTTTGTTACATTTATTTACTTACTTTGAGAGAGAGAGAGAGAGAAAGCATGTACGTGAGCAGGGGCATGGCAGAGAGAGGGAGAGAGAGAATCCCAAGAAGGGACCCAATACACGGGATTGATCTCATGACCATGTTAGCATGACCTGAGTGGAAACTAAGAGTTGCATGCTAAAACGACTGAGCACCCAGATGCCCGAAGATCTTTCTACTTTTCTAATAAATGCATTCAGTGCTGTTCATTTTACTGGAAGCCATGTCTTCAGTGCCCCCCTCACCCCGCCCTGCACATTTTGGTAGGTTGTATTTAATTTTCATTGAGTCCAAACTACTTTGAAATTTCTCTCAAGATTCCTTCTTTGATGTGTTATTTAGAAGTATGTTCTTAAATCTCTAAACATTTGGGGATTTTTTCTGCTATCTTTTTATTATTGCTTTCCATCCAGTTCAATTCCAGTGTGGCCTGACAGCATACTTTGTATGGCTTCTAGTCTTTGAAATTTGGTAGGATGTGTTTTATGGCCCAGAACATGTTCTGACTTGGTGCATGTTCTGTGTGAACTTGAGAAACATTTTTACTCAACTACTGTTGGATAAAATATTCCATATGTATCAGTTAGATCTAGGTGATTACTGCTACTGCTTAGTCCAGCTGTAGCCTTACCTATATCCTTCTAGACCTGTCAGTCACTGACAGAAAGGTGTTGAAGTCTCCACTATAATAATGAATTTTTCCCTTTCTCCTTGAAATGCTAAAAGTTTTTCCACCATGTATTTTCATTCTCTGTTGTTAGACATAGAAAATTAGGGATTGTTATGTTTTCTTACAGAACTGACCCTTTTATCTCTCTAGATAATCTCTTTATATAATGACACTCTTTATCTCTCCAGAGTTTCCTTGTTTGGAAGTTTGCTTTGTCTGGAATTAATGCAATTACTCCAACTCTCTTTTGATAAGCATTAGCATGATAAATCTTTCTTCATCCTTTTACTTTTAATCTATCTGTACCTTTATATCTCATGTGAATTTCTTATAGACAATATAGAGTTGCATCTTGTTTTTGGATCTCCTGTGACAATCTCTGAGCTTTAATTGGTATAGTTAGACTATTCACATTTGATGTGAGTATTGATATAGTTGGAATAATATCTACCATGTTTGTAACTGTTTTCTATTCACTGCATTTATACTTTGCTTCCTTTCTATCTTCACCTTTTTCTGCCTTCTGGATGTTAATGCAGCAGTGGGTATATTCCATTTTCTTCTTTCTCTTAGCATATTCATTATACTTTTTTATTTTAAACAGTTGGAGTGGTATCCCCTTTATTTGCATTTGCATTACTCATTTATAACTAGTCAAATTCCTCTTTCAAATCACACTGTACCACTTCACAGGTAGTGCAGCTACCTCATAAAACTTTCTCAATTCCTCCATCCCATGCCTTCTAATATTGAGGTCATCTACCTCCTTATCCATGTGCTATGATCAACCGAGTATATTGCTGCTGTTATCACTTTAAACAAATTGTTATCTATCAGATAAGTTGGGAATGAGAAAAATAAAATATTTTATCTTACCTTCCCTTATTCCTACTCTAATCCTCTTCTTTTTTAAACATAGATCTGAATTCCTTATCTATAACCTATATCCATATTCCTTTTTCTAAAGACCTTTCTCTTGAGAGAGACAGGGGGCACAAACGAGCAAGGGGCAGAGAGAGAATCCCAGGACAGGCAGAGAGAGAGGGAGAGATAATGGGATCTCACGCAAAGCATGGCTCATGCTCACTTGCAGTGGGGCTGGAGCTCACTTGATGTGGCACTTGAACTCACAAACTGTGGGACTTGAACTCATGAATGATGAGATCATGACCTGAGCTAAAGTCAGGTATTTAACCACTGAGGTATCCTCCAAGGAACTTTTTTTTTCTTGCAAGGCAGATCTACTAGTGATAAAGTCCTTCCTTTTTTGTTTCACAACGTATTACTTGTTTTTGGGTTGTTGTTGTTTTTCTTGTTGTTGTTCTTGTTGTTTCCAAAGGTGAGGGATTGTAAACTTCAGATGCTTTGGGAAGAGTAACGCAATCCATGCCTAACATCTTTTTTAATGTTTATACATTTATGTTGAGGGAGAAAGGGGCAGAGAGAGAGGGGGGTGGAGAGAGAGAGAATTCCAAGCAGACTCCATTTTGATAGCAGAGAGCCCTATGTGGGGCTCAATCTCATCAAACATGAGATCATGACTTGAGCAGAAACGAAGGTCGGATGCTCAACCGACTGAGCCACACAGGCACCCCAAAAAGTCTTTTTTCTTCAGTTTGAAATACACTTTTGCTGGATATAGAATTTTCAATGGGTATTTTTTTCCCTTTCAACACTATTTTTATTTTTATTTTTATTTTATTTTTATTTTTTTATTTTTATTTTTATTTATTTTATTTTTATTTGTTCTTCTACCCTGGCTACGAAGAAAGGGATAGATGGGGTAAGAGGAGAGAGAGTGATGCTGGCTGGTGGATGGGCATGATCTTAGCCTGGCTGGTGAATTGCTGTCTGACAGATACACTAAATGGAGCATTGAAGCAAACGTGCAGTCATCTGAGGGAAGATGCAGGAAGAGCTGTAAGTGTCAAAGGACAGTGGTATCACTGAGGTATTTGAGAAAGGAGATGATGTGAAACACGCCAGTATTGTGTTGCCTCAAAAAGCACATCTGCAAGCAGTCTTGTATATTCACAAAAACACTTTCTACCTACCTGGCATTGTGGCTCTCTGAAGTTTTATGATGCCTGTAGTTTCTTTTTTTTTTTTTTTTTTTTTTTTAGTAATGAAAGGAAAATATTGAATTCTCTAGTTTCCAAACTCATTTCTGGGACATCATTTTTTCTTTGAAGTTTTTGAAAACCATCCAGTACTACTCAAGGGAAGGTGAGACTTTGCTTCTATGGTATAAGGTGAAGGCCCCAAAGCCCAGTGTGGTTTGAGCCAGTGAAACCACTGAATGTATCTGTGGTATCAATCTAAGTATGCATGTCTGAATGGTAGCTGTTGCTGCTTTAGCTGTGGATTTATTCCTGAATGAAATGAGGGGATACTGTATGTGGAGAAAAGTAATTAAGAAAAGCATGTGTAACAAGGGACATGTTTCAGTTGCATATCCAAGATCAAATGTATGTGTGTGTGTATGTATGTGTGTGTGTGTGTGTGTGTGTTTAAAGTTTTTATTTATTCTGTGTGAGACAGAGACAGAGAGAGAAAGAATGCAAGCAGGGGAAGGGGAGAGAGAGAGAGAGAGAGAGAGAGAGAGAGAGAGAGAGAGAGAGAGAGAGAGAGAGAGAGAGAGAGAGAGAGAGAGAGAGAGAGAGAGGAAGAGAGAGAACCTGGCAGTGCAGAGCCTGACGCAGGGCTCCATGTCACTAACCATGAGATCATGACCTGAGCTGAAATCAAGTATCCGATAGTAACTGACTGAGGCACTCAGGCACCCTGTCTTTATTTTTTAAACATATGAACTCTTGAGTCATAGTTCTCCTTGGATTTTAGCCATTTTCTTGTAGCAAATGTATTCTGAAATACAGAGAGGTTTGTGTGCTTCAGAGTGAAGAGTGGGATGATGTATTTTTTTTTTAAGGTAGTATATCAGCTCAGAGGGGGCACATGGCAGAATGGCCGAATATGAGCCTGGAGCCAGATGACCTGGGCTTGAACCCTGGCTGACTAGATGTGTGACCTTGGGTAGGCTATTTAACCTTTCTGTTCCTTAAGTCTCCATTTGCAAAATGAGGCTAGTGATTCTATGTCCAAATGTTCCTGGATTGTGGCCGTGCCTGGCACAATTGTTAATGGCTTTCCGCTTTGATTCCCCAAAGTATCCTTATTTGGACAATATATTATATTGTTGCCCTAACAATAAGCGAACCTGTGTCAGAAGATCCATTTTGAAGATTAAAAGCATTAAAAACAACACCTGCTCATAATATGTGCTCAGTAAGTTCTAGTTGCTATTATTAGCTGTGACAACCAGAATACACGTTTTAACTATCCAGTTTCATGCATGACCCCAGAGGCAAGGATTGTTACTGTAGACCTTGAACTCTGAAAGTGACATGTTTTGTTGGAAAATGGAGAATCACCACATTGTGAGCAAATTTAATACAGTTTTGAAAAATTCTCTTCCAGTTTAACCTAGCATGGGTGAAACCAGTAGCTTGAAAAAAATGGCCGTTTTCTTTCATTTCACTAACAGGGTAATCACCACCCAGGACATGCTGGTGTTACAGAGAAAATACCATGGGGGTTGTTAATTTGGGTTTTGTGTTTAATGTGCTGTTCTTTCCAGTCTGATCCCTAGTTTTCTTTCTTTGATCATTCTTTGTGCAATACCTTCCTTTTCCTCCCCTCATGTAATGTCTAAATTCAATTGCTGTCCCTTCTTCATACATCCTTGTGCTAGGGGATAAAGAAATTATACATAACTGAAAAAGCTTTATTTGCAGTAATGGTTTCATGTGCCTACTCTTAAAATCCTTTGACGTGTTTGAGATTGGGTAGAAAAAAGTGGGTTAATTGGGATATGACTTCTTCACATAGGCATCTTGATGAGAGTTTCTGCTAAGCTTGTGAGGTAGTCACGCTAGACAGGCACAGAGGTGGGACGGACCTCGACTCCTGGCCCTGCCACAGGCTAGTTGTGTGACCTTGGGCACTCCATTTGTTTCATCTCTCTGAGTTTCACTATTTAGCATGCTTAAAAAGGGGGGTAAAGACATGTGCTGCTTCCCAAGGTTAAACATGAGGCTCAAATGAGATGATGAGTTAGTGTGCTCTAAGCAAATGTTGGCCAAGAGTTCCTTTCTTTAAAAATTGGTTGATGTGATTGGGACTCCTTTTGTAAGATGCATGAGCAGAGGCTTGGAGGAAAAGAAGATAATGCTGCTTCTGTTTGTGTGTTTCTGAGTTGCCTGTGGCTGTAGTACTTGGCTATCTAACCAGGTGCTGCTTCAGCATGCATGAAATACTTCAAATGGGTGACAAGATGGTTTTTCTTTTATCCTAAACTTCAGGCTGTTGGAAGCATATCTGTGGAAGCCCGTGTGGTCTGACAGCTTGAAGGCTCCACGAGAAGTCAAGTGTGCAAGGGAGCCCAGCTTTGAGCCAACCAGGGAAAGGATGGCTTAGCTCTCAAAGGAGCGTGCACGTTTCTTAGGTGATAGAGTAGAGAATAAAATGTGTCCCTTTAAACTCCACATTCCCCTGCTCTTCAGCTTCTAAGAAAGTCTTTGGCTACTAGCAGTCTGGGCTCTGGAGCCAGCATAGTATTTTTCTTCTTTCAGTTTATCCTGGTTTATGATTTGCTCCCCTTCAACTGAAAAATTGTTTTTATTATAGAAAATGTTAAATATGTAAAAGTCAAGAAAATAGTATATTATACCCCCATGTGCTTAGGATGTAGTTTTAAAAATTATCAAAAACTCATGTCTAATCTTGTTTCATCTGTCTTTCTACCTGTTTTGTCCTTGCTCCCGTCTTCCCCTGGTTTATTTGAGACAAATCCCACACGTTGCACTTTATTTAAAATATCATCCTGTTTGTTTTTATTTTTTAAAAGTTTTATTGTCGTATAATTGGCATAACTTACAGGAAACTAAAGTGTGCTATTTGATAAGTTTATACATCAGTGTGGATGAGTATACACACAGATCATAAAGTATATACACACACATATCCATGAAACCACCACAGTCTAGACAGTGACCATATCCATCACTGAAAAGTTTCCTTGTGTCCCTTGGTCATCCTTTCCTCTTGCCCCTCTCTGCCACCCATTACTGATCTGCCTTCTGTCACAATATATTAGTTTCTATTTTTTAGAGTTCTTGATGAGTGAGATCATAAAGTAAGTACTTTTTTTTTTGATCCAGATCCCCCCACCAGATCCCCCCACCCCCCGCAGAGGCATAGTCTTTGTCTATTCTACCAATATCGTCATGCTGTGACTAGGTACCATTTAGGAAGCTGCACGACCCTTTAGCAGATATTATAGTAGTCCAGGTAAGAAATGGTGGTTTGGACCAGCGTGGTTACCATGGAGATGATAGCTGCCACAATTAGAGATCTGCTTTGGAGGTAGAGCTGATCAGATCGGCTGGATTTAGGGATTAGGGCGGGGGTGGGGGTGGGGGTGGCATCCAAAATTACTCCTGAGGATTCTAGCTGAGAAGGTAGCAAATGCAAAATAAAAGGTGCTTTTAGATTTTAATGCACAGTGCTGTTGCTCAGTATCAGTGAAACAGATTTGTTTTTGTTTTTGTTTTTGTTTTTTGTTTTTTAAATGAATAAGTAGTTTGTGGATGTGAGTTTCAAAAGGTACACGTGTGTTCATCCTGTATCTCAAATCCCTTCTTTCCTCCTCAAGCAACTTTAATTGTTCTTTAGTGGCCCCTTTTATAAAGGGAGTCTATGCTTGTATTAGCATGTATGAGTGTGTTATTGTTTCTAGGATTTTGTTATGGAAATGCTAATTAGTAAGAATAGAGAGAATGTTATCTCTTACCAGTCATGATAGCAACCAGTGTGTGTGTGTGTTTGTGTGTGTGTGTGTGTGTGCGTGCATGCATGCGTGTGCACACGAGCAAATGAGCAGATAATCTAAACAAGTGTTTACTTTTCACCATAAAAAAAGAAACATGTACATTAACAACGTTTAACCCATACTAAGGAAAAAGATTAAATAGAAACTGACTAGGCCCACCTTTGGATTTAACAAAGACTTCAAGCAGCTACTATATTTAAAGAACTAAAGGAAAATGTATTTGGACTTAAAGACTTCCAGCAGCTACTATATTTAAGGAACTAAAGGAACATGTATTCAAAGATACAGTAGGAAACATGATGTGAGTCCACCGAGAATCACAATAGACAAATGGAAGTGATTTTTAAAAAAGTGAAATTTATGGAATTGAAAAATACAATAACTCAAATAAAATTTCACTAGATTAACTCAGTAGGTTAGAAATAGAAGAAGGAATCAGTGAACCTGAAGGTAAATCAAGAGAAATGTCCCAAGCCAAAGAATAGAGAGGGGGGGGAAATTGGACACAAATCAGTAGAGCACTGTGTGACAATATCAGGTGCTCCAACATAATTATATAACACGTGTATAATAGGAGTCCCAGATGCAGAGGAGGGAGAAAATGGGACAAAATATTACTGAAGAAATTGTTTAAATACCAGATTTGATGAAAATTATCTGAAAGATCCAAAAACTTGAAATAACTTCAATTTGGATGAACACAAAGAAGAACACACCTAGATATATCATAGTTACACTATTGGAAAATAAAGATATTATTTTGAAAGTAGAAAGAGGAAGCTCCTTATCACATGTATGTCAAGAATAATGTGACTAATGGCTGAATTCTCATCAGAAACAATGGAAGCCCGAAGATGGTGTAGTGATAGATCTCAAGTGCTGAAAAAACCATCAACTAAGAATTCTCTGTCCAACAAAACTCTCCTTTAAAAATGAAGACGAAGGAGGTTTCTCTTCTGGTTCTGGGAAAGTGGAGTAAACATACATTTCCCTCTTCCTCCCACTAAATAAAACTAAAACTCTGGACACTACAAATAAAATAAATGTAAGAAAGGGTGGGTCACTCGGTTGGGTGTCCAACTCTTGATCTCATCTTGGGTCACAATCTCGCAGTTTATGTGGTGATGCCCAGCCTCTTCTCCATGACCTGGTGCACTCCGTTCCAGTTGTCCTCATTGTGCCCAGGGCACACGCAGGGTGGTCCTTCTTGCTCCGCTTACTCCTTTGGCATAGCGCTTGTCTAGGATTCGCAGACCCGTTCCGTGTGCTCTGGCACTGGGGAAGTGCCTCTCTGTGCTGCTACAAATGTCTTCCTGGCTATCTTTATGCTGCTGTGCTTCAGGGAGCCCCGCCTTTTCCTGCCTTAGACTGCCTTGCTGACCTCACTGCTGAGCTTGGGCATGGTGGATGCAGGCAGGCATTGTTTTGTCCCACAGCGACGCCCCCAGGGAGGGGGCCACTTTCTCCTACTGCAGACTGCGCCCTAGACCCAGCCACTGATCCGGGGGGTGGTGGATGCAGGCAGGCTTTGTTCTATTGCACAGCCCTCCAGGGAGGGGCTACTGTCTCCTTCTGTGGACTGTGCCCCTGATCTACCCCTGAAACCAGTGCTGGCTCCTCTCCTCCCCAGGTGCGCAAACAGGGAGCCTAGCCCCAGACCCAAGAAAGCCCCACAGTTAGAGATAAGATCCCTCTCAGTCCCAGTCCGAGGTTCTCCTCTTATCCACATACAGCCCTACACTTCTGGAGCCAATCTTTCTCTTACTTTTGTCTCTCCGCAGAAGGGGATCTCTTCCCTCCATTCCTACTTGGCCCAATATATGTACCTCAGTTCACAATCAGCCACCTGTCATTTCTTAAGTTGTCTCATTTCCTTCAGGAGTATTCAGTCTGTTTTCCTCGCAG
>NW_027675862.1:0-32050 GCF_046562875.1 Panthera onca
ATCCAGGTCGGTTTCTATCTATTAAAATAATTTTCTCCCAGTACGAAAGGACAAGAGAAATAGGGCCCACTTTGCTAAAGCGCCTTAACCAAATAGATGATATAATCTCAATCTAGACAGTTTATCCAAACATATCACCCGTAGAGCTCGGGTTTGTTAGGGTGGCAGAGCCCGGCAATTGCATAAAACTTAAGCTTTTATCATCAGAGGTTCAACTCCTCTCCCTAACAACATGTTCATAGTCAACATCCTCTCACTAACTATCCCTATTCTCCTCGCCGTAGCCTTCCTAACCCTAGTTGAACGTAAAGTACTGGGTTACATACAACTCCGCAAAGGACCAAACGTCGTAGGACCATACGGCCTACTCCAACCCATTGCAGACGCCATGAAACTCTTCACTAAAGAGCCCCTCCGACCCCTCACATCTTCCCACATTCATATTCATTATAGCACCCATCCTAGCCCTTACACTAGCCCTAACTATATGAATCCCGCTGCCCATACCATACCCACTCATTAACATAAACCTAGGAGTACTATTTATACTAGCCATATCCAGCCTGGCCGTCTACTCCATTCTATGATCCGGATGGGCCTCAAACTCAAAATACGCCCTAATTGGAGCCCTACGAGCTGTAGCCCAAACAATCTCATATGAAGTCACACTAGCCATCATCCTCTTATCAGTACTACTAATAAACGGATCCTTCACATTAGCCACACTAATTACCACTCAAGAATTTATCTGACTTGTTATCCCTGCATGACCCCTGGCCATAATATGATTCATTTCTACACTAGCAGAAACCAACCGAGCCCCGTTTGACCTCACAGAGGGGGAATCAGAACTCGTTTCCGGATTTAACGTAGAATACGCAGCAGGTCCCTTTGCCCTGTTTTTTCTAGCAGAATACGCCAACATCATCATAATAAATATCCTCACAACAATCCTATTCTTCGGAGCATTTCACAGCCCCTATATACCAGAACTATATACCACCAACTTCACTATAAAAACCCTGATTCTAACAACCACCTTCCTATGAATCCGAGCATCTTACCCACGATTCCGATACGACCAATTAATACACCTCCTATGAAAAAGCTTTCTACCCCTTACCCTAGCCTTATGCATATGACACGTCTCCTGCCCATCATCACAGCAAGCATTCCGCCTCAAACATAAGAAATATGTCTGACAAAAGAGTTACTTTGATAGAGTAAAACATAGAGGTCCAAATCCTCTTATTTCTAGAATTATAGGAATCGAACCTAATCCTAAGAATCCAAAAATCTTCGTGCTACCAGTACTACACCACATTCTAAAGTAAGGTCAGCTAAATAAGCTATCGGGCCCATACCCCGAAAATGTTGGTTTATACCCTTCCCATACTAATCAAACCCCCTATTCTTATTATCATTATATCAACCGTTATCTCAGGAACTATAATCGTAATAACAGCATCCCATTGACTTATGGTCTGAATCGGCTTCGAAATAAACCTATTGGCCATCATTCCCATCCTCATAAAAAAATATAACCCACGAACCACAGAAGCAGCCACAAATACTTCCTAACACAAGCAACCGCTTCAATACTCCTAATAATAGGAATCATCATCAACCTACTGCACTCAGGACAATGAACTGTATCAAAAGATCTCAACCCCATAGCATCTACTGTAATAACAACCGCCCTAGCAATAAAACTAGGACTAGCCCCATTCCACTTCTGAGTGCCCGAAGTCACACAGGAATCTCCATATCCTCAGGCTTAGTCCTACTCACATGACAAAAAATCGCCCCACTATCAATCCTATACCAAATCTCACCCACCATTAACCCCAACCTACTCTTAACAATAGCCATTATATCAGTTATAGTCGGAGGCTGAGGAGGACTTAACCAAACCCAGCTACGAAAAATCATAGCATACTCCTCAATTGCCCACATAGGCTGGATAGCAGCCATCATAATATATAGCCCCACAATAATAATTTTTAAACCTGACCATCCTACATTATTATAACACTAACCACCTTCATACTATTCATATATAACTCCACCACAACAACATCATCCCTATCACAGACATGAAATAAAGCACCTCTAATCACTTCATTTATCCTAGTACTAATAATATCTCTAGGCGGCCTCCCTCCACTCTCCGGCTTCATCCCAAAATGGATAATCATTCAAGAACTAACTAAAAACGAAATAATTATAATACCCACACTGCTGGCTATAACCGCCCTACTTAACCTGTACTTCTATATACGACTAACATATGCTACTACACTAACTATATTTCCCTCAAACAACTGCATAAAGATAAAATGACGATTCGAATGCACAAAAAAATAATCTTCTTACCCCCCTTAATTGTAATATCTACCATACTGCTACCACTCCGCACCAATACTATCCATCCTAGATTAGAAGTTTAGGTTAAATTAGACCAAGAGCCTTCAAAGCTCTAAGTAAGCCCTAGCAGACTTAACTTCTGCATACCAACTAACCCTTAAGGACTGCAAGAGTCTATCTCACATCAATTGATTGCAAATCAAACACTTTAATTAAGCTAAGCCCTTACTAGATTGGTGGGCCCCAACCCCACGAAATTTTAGTTAACAGCTAAATACCCTAATCAACTGGCTTCAATCTACTTCTCCGCCGTCTGGAAAAAAAAGGCGGGAGAAGCCCCGGCAGCCTCAAGCTGCTTCTTTGAATTTGCAATTCAATATGACACTCACTGCAGGACTTGGTAAAAAGAGGACTGAACCTCTGTCTTTAGATTTACAGTCTAATGCTTACTCAGCCATTTTACCTATGTTCATAAACCGCTGACTATTTTCAACCAATCACAAAGATATTGGAACTCTCTACCTTCTATTTGGCGCCTGGGCTGGTATGGTGGGGACTGCTCTCAGTCTCTTAATCCGAGCTGAGCTAGGTCAACCTGGCACACTATTAGGGGACGACCAGATTTATAATGTAGTCGTCACCGCCCATGCTTTTGTAATAATCTTCTTCATAGTGATGCCTATCATGATTGGAGGATTCGGAAACTGATTAGTCCCATTAATGATTGGGGCTCCCGACATAGCATTCCCTCGAATGAATAATATGAGCTTCTGACTCCTCCCTCCATCTTTCCTACTTTTGCTCGCATCATCTATGGTAGAGGCTGGAGCAGGGACTGGGTGGACAGTATACCCACCTCTAGCCGGTAACCTAGCTCATGCAGGAGCATCCGTAGATCTAACTATTTTTTCACTGCACCTGGCAGGTGTCTCCTCAATCTTAGGTGCTATTAATTTTATTTACTACTATTATCAATATAAAACCCCCTGCTATATCCCAATATCAAACACCCCTGTTTTGTCTGATCGGTTTTAATCACTGCTGTATTACTACTTCTATCACTGCCAGTTTTAGCAGCAGCATCACTATACTACTGACAGATCGAAATCTAAACACCACATTTTTTGACCCCGCCGGAGGAGGGGATCCTATCTTATATCAACACCTATTCTGATTTTTCGGTCACCCAGAAGTCTACATTTTAATTTTACCCGGGTTTGGAATAATTTCACATATTGTCACCTATTACTCAGGTAAAAAGGAACCTTTTGGCTATATGGGAATGGTTTGAGCTATAATATCAATTGGCTTTCTGGGCTTTATTGTATGAGCCCATCACATGGTTCACTGTAGGGATAGACGTGGACACACGAGCATACTTTACATCAGCTACTATAATTATTGCTATTCCCACTGGGGTAAAAGTATTTAGCTGACTGGCTACTCTTCATGGGGGTAATATCAAATGGTCCCCGCCATGCTATGAGCCCTGGGATTCATTTTCCTATTTACCGTAGGGGGCTTAACAGGAATTGTACTGGCAAATTCCTCATTAGATATTGTCCTTCACGACACATACTACGTAGTAGCCCACTTCCACTACGTATTGTCAATAGGAGCAGTATTTGCTATCATAGGGGGTTTCGTTCATTGATTCCCCCTATTCTCAGGATACACTCTTGATGACACTTGGGCAAAAATTCATTTTACGATTATGTTTGTAGGCGTCAATATAACGTTTTTCCCTCAGCATTTTCTAGGCCTGTCCGGAATGCCCCGACGTTATTCTGACTATCCAGACGCATACACAACTTGAAACACAGTCTCATCAATAGGCTCTTTTATTTCACTAACAGCAGTAATACTAATAGTTTTTATAGTGTGAGAAGCTTTTGCATCAAAGCGAGAAGTGGCTACAGTGGAACTAACCACAACTAACCTTGAATGGCTACATGGATGCCCTCCTCCGTATCACACATTTGAAGAGCCAACCTATGTGCTGCTAAAATAAGAAAGGAAGGAATCGAACCCCCTCAGACTGGTTTTCAAGCCAATACCATAACCACTATGTCTTTCTCAATCAAGAAGTATTAGTAAAACAATTACATAACTTTGTCAAGGTTAAATTATAGGTTTAAGCCCTATGTACTTCCATGGCATACCCCTTTCAACTAGGTCTCCAAGACGCTACATCTCCCATTATAGAAGAACTCTTACACTTCCATGATCACACACTAATAATTGTATTCCTAATCAGCTCCCTAGTTCTATATATCATCTCACTAATACTGACAACCAAACTCACGCACACAAGCACAATAGATGCCCAAGAAGTAGAAACCGTCTGAACTATCCTACCGGCTATTATCTTAATTCTCATTGCCCTGCCCTCCCTGCGAATTCTCTATATAATAGATGAGATTAATGACCCCTCTCTTACTGTAAAGACCATAGGACATCAATGATATTGAAGCTATGAATACACTGACTATGAAGACCTAAGCTTTGACTCCTACATGATCCCCACTCAAGAGCTAAAACCCGGAGAACTACGACTATTAGAAGTTGATAACCGAGCAGTGCTGCCAATAGAGATGACCATTCGCATGTTAATCTCATCAGAAGACGTATTACACTCATGAGCCGTCCCATCCCTGGGCCTAAAACTGACGCCATTCCAGGCCGACTAAACCAAACAACCCTAATGGGCACACGACCTGGACTATATTATGGTCAATGCTCAGAAATCTGTGGCTCAAACCATAGTTTTATACCCATTGTCCTTGAATTAGTCCCACTATCGTACTTTGAAAAATGATCCGCGTCTGTACTGTAAATTCATTAAGAAGCTAAACTAGCGTTAACCTTTTAAGTTAAAAAACTGGGAGTTTAAATCTCCCCTTAATGACATGCCACAGTTAGATACATCAACCTGATTTATTACTATTGTTTCAATAATTATAACACTATTTATTATATTTCAACTAAAAATCTCAAAACACCTGTATCCATCAAGCCCAGAGCCCAAATCTATAGCTGCACTAAAACAACTTAATCCTTGAGAAAAAAAAATGAACGAAAATCTATTCACCTCTTTCACTACCCCAACAATAATAGGACTGCCCATTGTCATACTAATTATTATATTCCCCAGTATTCTATTCCCCTCGCCCAGTCGACTAATTAACAATCGTCTAATCTCACTCCAACAGTGATTAGTACAATTAACATCAAAACAAATACTAGCCATTCACAACACAAAGGGCAAACTTGGGCTCTAATACTCATATCTCTCATTCTATTCATTGGATCAACAAACCTGTTGGGCCTACTGCCCCACTCATTTACCCCAACTACCCAATTATCAATAAACTTAGGAATAGCTATTCCCCTATGAGCCGGCACCGTAATTACTGGGTTTCGCCACAAACTAAAGCATCCCTAGCCCACTTTCTACCACAAGGGACACCGATCCCCCTGATCCCCATGCTTGTAGTTATTGAAACTATTAGCCTTTTCATCCAACCCGTGGCTCTGGCCGTACGACTTACAGCCAACATTACTGCGGGCCACTTATTAATGCACTTAATCGGAGGAGCTGCTCTGGCCCTAATAAACATTAGTACCTCTATTGCTCTAATTACCTTTATTATCCTTATCCTACTGACAGTCCTTGAATTCGCTGTAGCCCTAATCCAAGCTTATGTCTTTACCCTACTTGTAAGCCTGTATTTACATGACAACACTTAATGACCCATCAAACCCACGCATATCACATAGTTAACCCCAGTCCATGGCCACTTACGGGAGCCCTTTTCGGCCCTACTGATAACTTCAGGCCTGGCTATATGATTCCACTATAACTCAACACTGCTACTAACTCTAGGAATAACCACCAATCTGCTGACTATATATCAATGGTGACGTGATATTATCCGGGAAAGCACATTTCAAGGTCACCACACACCCATCGTTCAAAAGGGTCTCCGCTACGGAATAATTCTTTTTATCATCTCGGAAGTATTCTTCTTCGCAGGCTTTTCTGGGCCTTCTATCACTCGAGTCTGGCCCCAACTCCCGAATTAGGAGGATGCTGGCCACCAACAGGTATTATTCCCCTAAACCCCCTAGAAGTTCCACTACTCAACACCTCCGTACTTTTAGCTTCCGGAGTGTCAATCACTTGAGCTCACCATAGTTTAATGGAAGGGAGTCGAAAACACATACTCCAGGCACTATTTATTACAATCTCCCTGGGAGTCTACTTCACTCTCCTCCAAGCCTCCGAATATTACGAAACACCGTTTACAATCTCAGATGGAGTCTACGGATCCACCTTCTTCATAGCTACAGGATTCCACGGATTACACGTAATTATCGGCTCTACTTTCCTAATTGTATGCTTCTTGCGCCAACTAAAATATCACTTCACATCGAGCCACCACTTTGGATTTGAAGCCGCTGCCTGATATTGGCACTTCGTAGACGTGGTTTGACTGTTCCTATACGTTTCTATTTATTGATGAGGATCCTATTCCCTTAGTATTAACAAGTACAGTTGACTTCCAATCAACCAGTTTCGGTATAGTCCGAAGGGGAATAATAAACGTAATACTCGCCCTGCTCACTAATACACTTCTATCCATGCTACTCGTATTTATTGCATTCTGACTACCCCAACTAAATACCTATGCAGAAAAGCAAGTCCCTACGAATGTGGATTTGACCCCATAGGATCCGCCCGCCTGCCCCTTTTCTATGAAATTTTTCTTAGTAGCCATTACATTCTTGCTATTTTGACCTAGAAATTGCACTACTACTTCCCCTTCCTTGAGCCTCACAAACAAATAAACTATCAACCATACTTATCATAGCTCTCCTACTAATCTCTCTATTAGCCGCAAGCCTGGCCTACGAATGAACCCAAAAAGACTAGAGTGAACTGAATATGATAATTAGTTTAAACTAAAACAAATGATTTCGACTCATTAGATTGTAGCTCACCCTATAATTATCAAATGTCCATAGTCTATGTTAATATATTCCTGGCCTTCATCATATCACTTATGGGACTATTAATGTATCGGTCCCACTTAATATCCTCCCTCCTATGCCTAGAAGGCATAATATTATCCCTATTTGTTATGATAACCATGGCAATTCTAAATAATCATTTTACACTAGCTAGCATGACTCCTATTATCCTGCTAGTATTTGCAGCCTGCGAGGCGGCACTGGGCTTATCCCTACTAGTAATGGTCTCAAATACATATGGTACCGACTATGTACAAAACCTAAATCTCCTACAATGCTAAAAATTATTATCCCCACTATTATACTCATACCAATAACATGACTATCAAAGCCCAATATAATCTGAATTAACTCGACTACCTACAGTCTCCTGATCAGCCTTATTAGCCTCTCCTATTTAAACCAACTAGGCGATAACAGCCTAAACCTCTCATTACTATTCTTCTCAGACTCACTCTCCGCACCTCTACTAGTACTAACAACATGACTCCTGCCACTAATGCTTATGGCTAGTCAATCACACCTGTCAAAAGAGACCTGGCCCGAAAAAACTATATATCACAACACTTATCGTTTTGCAACTTCTTTTAATCATAACATTTACCGCTACAGAACTAATTATATTTTACATTCTATTTGAAGCCACACTAATCCCCACCCTTATCATTATTACTCGGTGGGGTAACCAGACGGAGCGACTAAACGCCGGCCTATATTTTTTATTCTACACCCTGCTGGGCTCACTGCCCCTCCTGGTCGCACTACTATATATTCAAAACACAACAGGGACTTTAAATTTCCTAATCATTCAGTACTGAGCCAAACCGATCTCAGCCACCTGATCTAATATCCTTCTCTGACTAGCATGCATAATAGCATTCATAGTAAAAATACCCCTATACGGACTCACCTGTGACTGCCAAAAGCACATGTTGAAGCCCCATTGCCGGCTCAATGGTACTTGCTGCCGTACTATTAAAACTAGGGGGATATGGAATGATGCGTATTACAATTCTACTTAACCCCACAACAAACCAAATAGCATACCCCTTTCATAATGTTGTCCCTATGAGGAATAGTTATAACAAGTTCTATCTGTCTACGCCAGACAGACCTAAAGTCCTTAATCGCATACTCATCAGTAAGCCACATAGCCCTAGTAATTGTAGCTGTGCTAATCCAAACACCCTGAAGTTACACAGGAGCTACAGCCCTTATAATCGCCCACGGACTAACTTCCTCAATATTATTTTGCCTTGCAAACTCAAACTACGAACGAGTCCACAGCCGAACAATAATCCTAGCACGAGGCCTACAAACCATCCTTCCTCTAATAGCTGCCTGATGACTACTAGCCAGTCTCGCGAACCTAGCTCTGCCTCCTACCATCAACCTAATTGGGGAACTATTTGTAGTAGTAGCCTCCTTCTCATGATCTAACTTAACTATCACTCTCATAGGCACAAATATTATCATCACAGCCTTATATACCCTCTATATACTTATCACAACCCAACGAGGTAAGTACCCACATCATATTAAAAACATTAACCCATCATTTACACGAGAAAACGCCCTAATAGCCCTTCACTTGCTCCCACTCCTCCTCTTATCCCTCAACCCCAAAATCGTACTGGGTCCTATTTATTGTAAATATAGTTTAACAAAAACATTAGATTGTGGATCTAACAATAGAAGTGCAAATCTTCCTATTTACCGAAAAAGTGCGAGAACTGCTAATTTCATGCCCCCACGTATAAAAGCGTGGCTTTTTTCAACTTTTATAGGATAGAAGTAATCCATTGGCCTTAGGAGCCAAAAAATTGGTGCAACTCCAAATAAAAGTAATAAACCTATTTACCTCTTTTATACTCACTGCAATATTCATTCTACTCCTACCCATCATTACATCCAACACTCAAACTATACAAAAACAACCTGTACCCTCACTATGTAAAAACTACAATCTCTTATGCCTTTACCATCAGCATAATTCCGGCTATAGTATTTATTTCTTCCGGACAGGAAACAATTATCTCAAACTGACACTGATTATCAATCCAAACCCTTAAATTGTCACTAAGTTTTAAACTAGACTATTTCTCAATCATCTTCATCCCTGTAGCACTTTTCGTTACATGATCAATTATAGAGTTCTCAATATGATACATACACACAGACCCCTATATTAACCGATTCTTCAAGTATCTCCTCATATTTCTATCACCATAATTAATCCTAGTAACTGCCAATAACCTATTCCAACTGTTTATTGCTGAGAGGGGGTAGGAATCATATCCTTCCTGCTAATCGGTTGGTGATATGGTCGAGCAGACGCAAACACTGCTGCCCTGCAGGCAATTCTCTACAACCGCATCGGAGACGTGGGGTTTATCACAGCCATAGCATGATTTCTCACCAATATAAATGCATGAGACTTTCAACAAATCTTTATCACCCAGCATGAAAACCTAAATATCCCACTACTAGGGCTTCTCTTAGCAGCCACGGGTAAGTCTGCCCAATTTGGCCTACACCCATGACTACCATCAGCCATAGAGGGTCACTCAAGTACAATAGTTGTAGCCGGAGTCTTTCTATTAATCCGCTTCTACCCGCTCATAGAACAAAATAAAACCACACAAACCCTTACCCTATGCCTAGGAGCCATCACAACCTTATTCACAGCCATCTGTGCCCTCACACAAAATGACATTAAAAAAATCGTTGCCTTCTCAACTTCAAGCCAATTAGGCCTAATAATCGTTACCATCGGAATCAACCAACCCTACCTTGCATTCCTGCACATCTGTACGCACGCATTTTTCAAAGCAATATTATTCATGTGCTCTGGATCAATTATCCACAGCTTAAATGATGAACAAGACATTCGAAAAATAGGCGGACTATACAAGCCAATACCCTTCACCACCACCTCCCTCATCATCGGAAGTCTCGCATTAACAGGCATACCTTTTCTAACAGGCTTTTACTCCAAGGACCTAATCATCGAGACAGCCAACACGTCGTATACCAACGCCTGAGCCCTATTGGTCACTCTCATCGCTACATCTCTCACAGCCGCCTACAGTACTCGAATCATATTCTTCGCACTCCTAGGACAACCCCGATTTAACTCCCTAAGTCCAATCAATGAAAATAACCCCCACCTTATCAACTCCATCAAACGTCTCTTAATTGGAAGCATTTTTGCAGGATACCTGATCTCCCACAACATTCCCCCGACAACCATCCCACAAATAACTATACCCCACTATCTAAAGCTGACCGCCCTTGCTGCAACCATTACAGGCTTCATCCTAGCATTAGAACTTAACCTCGCGGCTAAAAACTTAAAATTTAAACATCCCTCAGACCTCTTTAAGTTTTCCAACCTCCTAGGGTACTTTCCAATCGTAATACACCGCCTCCCATCAACAATAAGCTTAACTATAAGCCAAAAATCCGCATCGATACTATTAGATATAATCTGGCTAGAAAATGTATTACCAAAATCCATCTCCCACTTCCAAATAAAAATATCAACCATCGTATCTAATCAGAAAGGACTAGTTAAGCTTTACTTCTTATCCTTCATAATCACCTTAGCCCTTAGCTTACTCCTACTTAGTTTCCACGAGTAACCTCTATAATCACCAACACACCAATAAGCAAGGACCAACCAGTAACAACCACCAACCATGTTCCATAACTATACAGTGCTGCAATCCCCATGGCCTCCTCACTAAAAAACCCCGAATCACCCGTATCATAAATCACTCAATCACCTGCACCATTAAACTTAAACACAACCTCGACTTCATCTTCTTTTAAAATATAGCAAGCAGTTAACAACTCCGCTAGCACCCCTGTAATAAATGCACCCAATACAGCCTTATTAGACGTCCATGCCTCAGGGTAAGGCTCAGTAGCCATAGCTGTAGTATACCCAAACACCACAAGCATACCCCCCAAATAAATTAAAAAAACCATTAAACCTAAAAATGATCCCCCAAAATTCAATACAATACCACAACCAATACCACCAGCCACAATCAAACCAAACCCACCATAAATAGGAGAAGGCTTTGAAGAAAAACTCACAAAGCTCACCACAAAGATTGTACTTAAAATAAATACAATGTATGTTATCATAATTCTTACATGGAATCTAACCATGACTAATGATATGAAAAACCATCGTTGTATTTCAACTATAAGAACTTAATGACCAACATTCGAAAATCTCACCCCCTTATCAAGATCATCAACCACTCATTCATTGATCTTCCTGCTCCATCCAATATCTCAGCATGATGGAACTTTGGTTCCCTACTAGGAGTGTGTTTAATCCTACAAATTCTTACTGGTCTCTTCCTAGCCATACACTACACGTCAGATACAATAACCGCTTTCTCATCAGTCACCCATATCTGCCGCGACGTAAATTACGGCTGAATCATCCGATATTTACACGCCAATGGAGCCTCCATATTCTTTATCTGCCTATACATACACGTAGGACGAGGAATATACTACGGCTCCTACACTTTCTCAGAAACATGAAATATTGGAATCGTACTATTATTCACAGTCATAGCTACAGCTTTCATAGGATATGTCCTACCATGGGGCCAAATATCCTTTTGAGGGGCAACCGTAATCACCAACCTCCTATCGGCAATCCCATATATTGGAACCAATCTAGTAGAGTGGATCTGAGGAGGCTTCTCAGTAGACAAAGCCACCCTAACACGATTCTTTGCCTTCCACTTCATCCTTCCATTCATCATCTCAGCCCTAGCAGCAGTCCATCTCCTATTCCTTCATGAGACAGGATCCAATAACCCCTCAGGAGTGGTATCCGACTCAGACAAAATCCCATTTCACCCATACTACACAATCAAAGATATCCTGGGCCTCCTAGTACTAATCCTAATACTCATGCTACTCGTCCTATTCTCACCAGACCTATTAGGAGACCCCGATAACTATACCCCCGCCAACCCTCTAAACACCCCTCCCCACATCAAGCCCGAATGATATTTCCTATTTGCATACGCAATCCTCCGATCTATTCCCAATAAGCTAGGAGGAGTTTTAGCCCTAGTTCTATCTATCTTAACCTTAGCTATCATCCCCGCTCTCCACACTTCTAAACAACGAGGAATAATGTTTCGACCACTAAGCCAATGCTTATTCTGATTACTAGTAGCGGACCTTCTGACCCTAACATGAATTGGCGGCCAACCTGTAGAACACCCCTTCATCACCATCGGCCAACTGGCCTCCATCCTATACTTCTCTATCCTTCTAATCCTAATACCTATCTCAGGCATTATTGAAAATCGCCTCCTTAAATGAAGAGTCTTTGTAGTATATACAATACCTTGGTCTTGTAAACCAAAAAAGGAGAATATGCACCCTCCCTAAGACTTCAAGGAAGAAGCAACAGCCCCACCATCAGCACCCAAAGCTGAAATTCTTTCTTAAACTATTCCTTGCTAATACCAAAAAGCAACCCCATAACTTCCATAATTCATATATTGCATATACTCATACTGTGCTTGCCCAGTATGTCCTCATCTTTCCGCAATAAAGCAAGTGAAAACTCTAGTAAGATAACCAACTGACCTTTTCCTCATGCATATCATGCACCAACCACTCGCCCCATGAATATTAAGCATGTACAGTAGTTTATATATATTACATAAGACATACTATGTATATCGTGCATTAACTGCTTGTCCCCATGAATATTAAGCATGTACAGTAGTTTATATATATTACATAAGACATACTATGTATATCGTGCATTAACTGCTTGTCCCCATGAATATTAAGCATGTACAGTAGTTTATATATATTACATAAGACATACTATGTATATCGTGCATTAACTGCTTGTCCCCATGAATATTAAGCATGTACAGTAGTTTATATATATTACATAAGACATAATAGTGCTTAATCGTGCATATTCATGATTTCCAACAGTCTCTTATGGACCTCAACTGTCCGAAAGAGCTTAATCACCTGGCCTCGAGAAACCAGCAACCCTTGCTTGAGCGTGTACCTCTTCTCGCTCCGGGCCCATTTCAACGTGGGGGTGTCTATAATGGAACTATACCTGGCATCTGGTTCTTACTTCAGGGCCATGACGTTCTTAAATCCAATCCTTCAACTCTCTCAAATGGGACATCTCGATGGGTTAATGACTAATCAGCCCATGATCACACATAACTGTGGTGTCATGCATTTGGTATTTTTAATTTTTAGGGGGTCGAACTTGCTATGACTCAGCTATGACCTAAAGGTCCTGACTCAGTCAAATATAATGTAGCTGGGCTTATTCTCTATGCGGGGGTTCCACACGTACAACAAGCAAGGTGTTATTCAGTCAATGGTCGCAGGACATATACTTAAATCCCTATTGTTCCACAGGACACGGCATGCGCGCACCCACGTATACGCGTACACGTACACACGTACACACGTATACACGTACACGTACACACGTACACACGTATACACGTACACGTACACACGTATACACGTATACACGTACACGTACACACGTATACACGTATACACGTACACGTACACACGTATACACGTATACACGTATACACGTATACGCGTACACGTACACACGTACACACGTACACACGTACACACGTACACACGTACACACGTACACACGTACACACGTACACACGTACACACGTACACACGTACACACGTACACACGTACACACGTACACACGTACACACGTACACACGTACACACGTACACACGTACACACGTATACACGTATACACGTATACACGTATACACGTATACACATGCAAACTTTTTTGATTTTAGTAAATAATTAGCTTAAACAAACCCCCCTTACCCCCCGTTAACCCTATTTGTTACAATACGTGTTTATTTCTGTCTTGCCAAACCCCAAAAACAAGACTAAACCGTATCTAAGCATAGAGCTTAAGAGTTAACGTTTACAAACTTTACCAACCCCATTATTACCAATTATTAATACTAAATCATAACTTTGTTCGCAGTATCTATAGATACGCCAACCCGATCTCTAACTCGTCCCTATTGAACAATATTTACACACCCAACAATCCTATATCTTGGTTCATGTAGCTTAAAAACACAAAGCAAGGCACTGAAAATGCCTGGATGAGTCGCCAGACTCCATAAACATAGAGGTTTGGTCCTAGCCTTTCCATTAGTTATTAATAAAATTACACATGCAAGCCTCCGCATCCCGGTGAAAATGCCCTCTAAGTCACCCAGTGATTCAAAGGAGCTGGTATCAAGCACACAACCATTGTAGCTCATAACACCTTGCTCAGCCACACCCCCACGGGATACAGCAGTGATAAAAATTAAGCTATGAATGAAAGTTCGACTAAGTTATATTAAATTAGGGTTGGTAAATTTCGTGCCAGCCACCGCGGTCATACGATTAACCCAAACCAATGGACCTACGGCGTAAAGCGTGTTACAGAAGAGAAGCATACTAAAGTTAAACCTTAACTAGGCTGTAAAAAGCTGCAGTTAACATAAAAATACAGCACGAAAGTAACTTTAATATTTCCGACCACACGATAGCTAAGATCCAAACTGGGATTAGATACCCCACTATGCTTAGCCCTAAACCTAGATAGTTAGCTCAAACAAAACTATCCGCCAGAGAACTACTAGCAACAGCTTAAAACTCAAAGGACTTGGCGGTGCTTTATATCCCTCTAGAGGAGCCTGTTCTATAATCGATAAACCCCGATAAACCTCACCATCTCTTGCTAATTCAGCCTATATACCGCCATCTTCAGCAAACCCTAAAAAGGAAGAAAAGTAAGCACAAGTATCTTGACACAAAAAAGTTAGGTCAAGGTGTAGCCCATGAGATGGGAAGCAATGGGCTACATTTTCTACAACTAGAACATCCACGAAAATCCTTATGAAATTAAGAATTCAAGGAGGATTTAGTAGTAAATTTGAGAATAGAGAGCTCAATTGAATTGGGCCATGAAGCACGCACACACCGCCCGTCACCCTCCTCAAGTGGTCAAACCCTGAAGAAACCTATTCAAACCATTACATCCACAAGAGGAGACAAGTCGTAACAAGGTAAGCATACTGGAAAGTGTGCTTGGATGACAAGATGTAGCTTAAACAAAGCATCTGGCTTACACCCAGAAGATTTCATATTAAACTGACCATCTTGAGCCAAAGCTAGCCCAATCATCTACAAACGCAATTAACATCAGAAAGTAAAATAAAACATTTAGTTGCCCCATAAAAGTATAGGAGATAGAAATTTAACTTGGCGCTATAGAGAAAGTACCGCAAGGGAAAGATGAAAGAAAAAACTAAAAGCACTATACAGCAAAGATTACCCCTTGTACCTTTTGCATAATGAATTAGCTAGAATAACCTAACAAAGAGAACTTCAGCTAGGCCCCCCGAAACCAGACGAGCTACCCATGAACAATCTATTACAGGATGAACTCATCTATGTCGCAAAATAGTGAGAAGATTTGTGGGTAGAGGTGAAAAGCCTAACGAGCCTGGTGATAGCTGGTTGCCCAGAACAGAATCTTAGTTCAACTTTAAACTTACCTCAAAACCCTGAAATTCCAATGTAAGTTTAAAATATAGTCTAAAAAGGTACAGCTTTTTAGAATTAGGATACAGCCTTAATTAGAGAGTAAGCATAAACACAAACCATAGTTGGCCTAAAAGCAGCCACCAATTAAGAAAGCGTTCAAGCTCAACAATCAGAACATCTCAATGTCAAAAAACGCAACCAACTCCTAATTTAAAACTGGGCTAATCTATTTAATAATAGAAGCAATAATGCTAATATGAGTAACAAGAAATATTTCTCCCGTGCATAAGCTTATATCAGAACGGATAACCACTGATAGTTAACAACAAGATAAATACAACCTAACTACAAGCAAACATATCAAGCTAATTGTTAACCCAACACAGGCATGCAACTCAAGGAAAGATTAAAAGAAGTAAAAGGAACTCGGCAAACACAAGCCCCGCCTGTTTACCAAAAACATCACCTCTAGCATTTCCAGTATTAGAGGCACTGCCTGCCCAGTGACATCAGTTAAACGGCCGCGGTATCCTGACCGTGCAAAGGTAGCATAATCATTTGTTCCTTAAATAGGGACTTGTATGAATGGCCACACGAGGGCTTTACTGTCTCTTACTTCCAATCCGTGAAATTGACCTTCCCGTGAAGAGGCGGGAATATGACAATAAGACGAGAAGACCCTATGGAGCTTTAATTAACCGACCCAAAGAGATCTTGATAATCAACCGACAGGGATAACATACCTCTACCATGGGCCGACAATTTAGGTTGGGGTGACCTCGGAGAATAAAACAACCTCCGAGTGATTTAAATCTAGACTAACTAGTCGAAAGTACTACATCACTTATTGATCCAAAAACTTGATCAACGGAACAAGTTACCCTAGGGATAACAGCGCAATCCTATTTTAGAGTCCATATCGACAATAGGGTTTACGACCTCGATGTTGGATCAGGACATCCCGATGGTGCAGCAGCTATCAAAGGTTCGTTTGTTCAACGATTAAAGTCCTACGTGATCTGAGTTCAGACCGGAGTAATCCAGGTCGGTTTCTATCTAT
Source organism: Panthera onca (assembly GCF_046562875.1). NCBI lineage: Eukaryota > Metazoa > Chordata > Mammalia > Carnivora > Felidae > Panthera > Panthera onca. The sequence continues at coordinate 17,086 of NW_027675862.1, forward strand.
TAAATAATTTCTCCCAGTACGAAAGGACAAGAGAAATAGGGCCCACTTTGCTAAAGCGCCTTTAACCAAATAGATGATATAATCTCAATCTAGACAGTTTATCCAAACATATCACCCGTAGAGCTCGGGTTTGTTAGGGTGGCAGAGCCCGGCAATTGCATAAAACTTAAGCTTTTATCATCAGAGGTTCAACTCCTCTCCCTAACAACATGTTCATAGTCAACATCCTCTCACTAACTATCCCTATTCTCCTCGCCGTAGCCTTCCTAACCCTAGTTGAACGTAAAGTACTGGGTTACATACAACTCCGCAAAGGACCAAACGTCGTAGGACCATACGGCCTACTCCAACCCATTGCAGACGCCATGAAACTCTTCACTAAAGAGCCCCTCCGACCCCTCACATCTTCCACATTCATATTCATTATAGCACCCATCCTAGCCCTTACACTAGCCCTAACTATATGAATCCCGCTGCCCATACCATACCCACTCATTAACATAAACCTAGGAGTACTATTTATACTAGCCATATCCAGCCTGGCCGTCTACTCCATTCTATGATCCGGATGGGCCTCAAACTCAAAATACGCCCTAATTGGAGCCCTACGAGCTGTAGCCCAAACAATCTCATATGAAGTCACACTAGCCATCATCCTCTTATCAGTACTACTAATAAACGGATCCTTCACATTAGCCACACTAATTACCACTCAAGAATTTATCTGACTTGTTATCCCTGCATGACCCCTGGCCATAATATGATTCATTTCTACACTAGCAGAAACCAACCGAGCCCCGTTTGACCTCACAGAGGGGGAATCAGAACTCGTTTCCGGATTTAACGTAGAATACGCAGCAGGTCCCTTTGCCCTGTTTTTTCTAGCAGAATACGCCAACATCATCATAATAAATATCCTCACAACAATCCTATTCTTCGGAGCATTTCACAGCCCCTATATACCAGAACTATATACCACCAACTTCACTATAAAAACCCTGATTCTAACAACCACCTTCCTATGAATCCGAGCATCTTACCCACGATTCCGATACGACCAATTAATACACCTCCTATGAAAAAGCTTTCTACCCCTTACCCTAGCCTTATGCATATGACACGTCTCCCTGCCCATCATCACAGCAAGCATTCCGCCTCAAACATAAGAAATATGTCTGACAAAAGAGTTACTTTGATAGAGTAAAACATAGAGGTCCAAATCCTCTTATTTCTAGAATTATAGGAATCGAACCTAATCCTAAGAATCCAAAAATCTTCGTGCTACCAGTACTACACCACATTCTAAAGTAAGGTCAGCTAAATAAGCTATCGGGCCCATACCCCGAAAATGTTGGTTTATACCCTTCCCATACTAATCAAACCCCCTATTCTTATTATCATTATATCAACCGTTATCTCAGGAACTATAATCGTAATAACAGCATCCCATTGACTTATGGTCTGAATCGGCTTCGAAATAAACCTATTGGCCATCATTCCCATCCTCATAAAAAAATATAACCCACGAACCACAGAAGCAGCCACAAAATACTTCCTAACACAAGCAACCGCTTCAATACTCCTAATAATAGGAATCATCATCAACCTACTGCACTCAGGACAATGAACTGTATCAAAAGATCTCAACCCCATAGCATCTACTGTAATAACAACCGCCCTAGCAATAAAACTAGGACTAGCCCCATTCCACTTCTGAGTGCCCGAAGTCACACAGGGAATCTCCATATCCTCAGGCTTAGTCCTACTCACATGACAAAAAATCGCCCCACTATCAATCCTATACCAAATCTCACCCACCATTAACCCCAACCTACTCTTAACAATAGCCATTATATCAGTTATAGTCGGAGGCTGAGGAGGACTTAACCAAACCCAGCTACGAAAAATCATAGCATACTCCTCAATTGCCCACATAGGCTGGATAGCAGCCATCATAATATATAGCCCCACAATAATAATTTTAAACCTGACCATCTACATTATTATAACACTAACCACCTTCATACTATTCATATATAACTCCACCACAACAACATCATCCCTATCACAGACATGAAATAAAGCACCTCTAATCACTTCATTTATCCTAGTACTAATAATATCTCTAGGCGGCCTCCCTCCACTCTCCGGCTTCATCCCAAAATGGATAATCATTCAAGAACTAACTAAAAACGAAATAATTATAATACCCACACTGCTGGCTATAACCGCCCTACTTAACCTGTACTTCTATATACGACTAACATATGCTACTACACTAACTATATTTCCCTCAAACAACTGCATAAAGATAAAATGACGATTCGAATGCACAAAAAAAATAATCTTCTTACCCCCCTTAATTGTAATATCTACCATACTGCTACCACTCGCACCAATACTATCCATCCTAGATTAGAAGTTTAGGTTAAATTAGACCAAGAGCCTTCAAAGCTCTAAGTAAGCCCTAGCAGACTTAACTTCTGCATACCAACTAACCCTTAAGGACTGCAAGAGTCTATCTCACATCAATTGATTGCAAATCAAACACTTTAATTAAGCTAAGCCCTTACTAGATTGGTGGGCCCCAACCCCACGAAATTTTAGTTAACAGCTAAATACCCTAATCAACTGGCTTCAATCTACTTCTCCCGCCGTCTGGAAAAAAAAGGCGGGAGAAGCCCCGGCAGCCTCAAGCTGCTTCTTTGAATTTGCAATTCAATATGACACTCACTGCAGGACTTGGTAAAAAGAGGACTGAACCTCTGTCTTTAGATTTACAGTCTAATGCTTACTCAGCCATTTTACCTATGTTCATAAACCGCTGACTATTTTCAACCAATCACAAAGATATTGGAACTCTCTACCTTCTATTTGGCGCCTGGGCTGGTATGGTGGGGACTGCTCTCAGTCTCTTAATCCGAGCTGAGCTAGGTCAACCTGGCACACTATTAGGGGACGACCAGATTTATAATGTAGTCGTCACCGCCCATGCTTTTGTAATAATCTTCTTCATAGTGATGCCTATCATGATTGGAGGATTCGGAAACTGATTAGTCCCATTAATGATTGGGGCTCCCGACATAGCATTCCCTCGAATGAATAATATGAGCTTCTGACTCCTCCCTCCATCTTTCCTACTTTTGCTCGCATCATCTATGGTAGAGGCTGGAGCAGGGACTGGGTGGACAGTATACCCACCTCTAGCCGGTAACCTAGCTCATGCAGGAGCATCCGTAGATCTAACTATTTTTTCACTGCACCTGGCAGGTGTCTCCTCAATCTTAGGTGCTATTAATTTTATTACTACTATTATCAATATAAAACCCCCTGCTATATCCCAATATCAAACACCCCTGTTTGTCTGATCGGTTTTAATCACTGCTGTATTACTACTTCTATCACTGCCAGTTTTAGCAGCAGGCATCACTATACTACTGACAGATCGAAATCTAAACACCACATTTTTTGACCCCGCCGGAGGAGGGGATCCTATCTTATATCAACACCTATTCTGATTTTTCGGTCACCCAGAAGTCTACATTTTAATTTTACCCGGGTTTGGAATAATTTCACATATTGTCACCTATTACTCAGGTAAAAAGGAACCTTTTGGCTATATGGGAATGGTTTGAGCTATAATATCAATTGGCTTTCTGGGCTTTATTGTATGAGCCCATCACATGTTCACTGTAGGGATAGACGTGGACACACGAGCATACTTTACATCAGCTACTATAATTATTGCTATTCCCACTGGGGTAAAAGTATTTAGCTGACTGGCTACTCTTCATGGGGGTAATATCAAATGGTCCCCCGCCATGCTATGAGCCCTGGGATTCATTTTCCTATTTACCGTAGGGGGCTTAACAGGAATTGTACTGGCAAATTCCTCATTAGATATTGTCCTTCACGACACATACTACGTAGTAGCCCACTTCCACTACGTATTGTCAATAGGAGCAGTATTTGCTATCATAGGGGGTTTCGTTCATTGATTCCCCCTATTCTCAGGATACACTCTTGATGACACTTGGGCAAAAATTCATTTTACGATTATGTTTGTAGGCGTCAATATAACGTTTTTCCCTCAGCATTTTCTAGGCCTGTCCGGAATGCCCCGACGTTATTCTGACTATCCAGACGCATACACAACTTGAAACACAGTCTCATCAATAGGCTCTTTTATTTCACTAACAGCAGTAATACTAATAGTTTTTATAGTGTGAGAAGCTTTTGCATCAAAGCGAGAAGTGGCTACAGTGGAACTAACCACAACTAACCTTGAATGGCTACATGGATGCCCTCCTCCGTATCACACATTTGAAGAGCCAACCTATGTGCTGCTAAAATAAGAAAGGAAGGAATCGAACCCCCTCAGACTGGTTTCAAGCCAATACCATAACCACTATGTCTTTCTCAATCAAGAAGTATTAGTAAAACAATTACATAACTTTGTCAAGGTTAAATTATAGGTTTAAGCCCTATGTACTTCCATGGCATACCCCTTTCAACTAGGTCTCCAAGACGCTACATCTCCCATTATAGAAGAACTCTTACACTTCCATGATCACACACTAATAATTGTATTCCTAATCAGCTCCCTAGTTCTATATATCATCTCACTAATACTGACAACCAAACTCACGCACACAAGCACAATAGATGCCCAAGAAGTAGAAACCGTCTGAACTATCCTACCGGCTATTATCTTAATTCTCATTGCCCTGCCCTCCCTGCGAATTCTCTATATAATAGATGAGATTAATGACCCCTCTCTTACTGTAAAGACCATAGGACATCAATGATATTGAAGCTATGAATACACTGACTATGAAGACCTAAGCTTTGACTCCTACATGATCCCCACTCAAGAGCTAAAACCCGGAGAACTACGACTATTAGAAGTTGATAACCGAGCAGTGCTGCCAATAGAGATGACCATTCGCATGTTAATCTCATCAGAAGACGTATTACACTCATGAGCCGTCCCATCCCTGGGCCTAAAAACTGACGCCATTCCAGGCCGACTAAACCAAACAACCCTAATGGGCACACGACCTGGACTATATTATGGTCAATGCTCAGAAATCTGTGGCTCAAACCATAGTTTTATACCCATTGTCCTTGAATTAGTCCCACTATCGTACTTTGAAAAATGATCCGCGTCTGTACTGTAAATTCATTAAGAAGCTAAACTAGCGTTAACCTTTTAAGTTAAAAACTGGGAGTTTAAATCTCCCCTTAATGACATGCCACAGTTAGATACATCAACCTGATTTATTACTATTGTTTCAATAATTATAACACTATTTATTATATTTCAACTAAAAATCTCAAAACACCTGTATCCATCAAGCCCAGAGCCCAAATCTATAGCTGCACTAAAACAACTTAATCCTTGAGAAAAAAAATGAACGAAAATCTATTCACCTCTTTCACTACCCCAACAATAATAGGACTGCCCATTGTCATACTAATTATTATATTCCCCAGTATTCTATTCCCCTCGCCCAGTCGACTAATTAACAATCGTCTAATCTCACTCCAACAGTGATTAGTACAATTAACATCAAAACAAATACTAGCCATTCACAACCACAAAGGGCAAACTTGGGCTCTAATACTCATATCTCTCATTCTATTCATTGGATCAACAAACCTGTTGGGCCTACTGCCCCACTCATTTACCCCAACTACCCAATTATCAATAAACTTAGGAATAGCTATTCCCCTATGAGCCGGCACCGTAATTACTGGGTTTCGCCACAAAACTAAAGCATCCCTAGCCCACTTTCTACCACAAGGGACACCGATCCCCCTGATCCCCATGCTTGTAGTTATTGAAACTATTAGCCTTTTCATCCAACCCGTGGCTCTGGCCGTACGACTTACAGCCAACATTACTGCGGGCCACTTATTAATGCACTTAATCGGAGGAGCTGCTCTGGCCCTAATAAACATTAGTACCTCTATTGCTCTAATTACCTTTATTATCCTTATCCTACTGACAGTCCTTGAATTCGCTGTAGCCCTAATCCAAGCTTATGTCTTTACCCTACTTGTAAGCCTGTATTTACATGACAACACTTAATGACCCATCAAACCCACGCATATCACATAGTTAACCCCAGTCCATGGCCACTTACGGGAGCCCTTTCGGCCCTACTGATAACTTCAGGCCTGGCTATATGATTCCACTATAACTCAACACTGCTACTAACTCTAGGAATAACCACCAATCTGCTGACTATATATCAATGGTGACGTGATATTATCCGGGAAAGCACATTTCAAGGTCACCACACCCATCGTTCAAAAGGGTCTCCGCTACGGAATAATTCTTTTTATCATCTCGGAAGTATTCTTCTTCGCAGGCTTTTTCTGGGCCTTCTATCACTCGAGTCTGGCCCCAACTCCCGAATTAGGAGGATGCTGGCCACCAACAGGTATTATTCCCCTAAACCCCCTAGAAGTTCCACTACTCAACACCTCCGTACTTTTAGCTTCCGGAGTGTCAATCACTTGAGCTCACCATAGTTTAATGGAAGGGAGTCGAAAACACATACTCCAGGCACTATTTATTACAATCTCCCTGGGAGTCTACTTCACTCTCCTCCAAGCCTCCGAATATTACGAAACACCGTTTACAATCTCAGATGGAGTCTACGGATCCACCTTCTTCATAGCTACAGGATTCCACGGATTACACGTAATTATCGGCTCTACTTTCCTAATTGTATGCTTCTTGCGCCAACTAAAATATCACTTCACATCGAGCCACCACTTTGGATTTGAAGCCGCTGCCTGATATTGGCACTTCGTAGACGTGGTTTGACTGTTCCTATACGTTTCTATTTATTGATGAGGATCCTATTCCCTTAGTATTAACAAGTACAGTTGACTTCCAATCAACCAGTTTCGGTATAGTCCGAAGGGGAATAATAAACGTAATACTCGCCCTGCTCACTAATACACTTCTATCCATGCTACTCGTATTTATTGCATTCTGACTACCCCAACTAAATACCTATGCAGAAAAAGCAAGTCCCTACGAATGTGGATTTGACCCCATAGGATCCGCCCGCCTGCCCTTTTCTATGAAATTTTTCTTAGTAGCCATTACATTCTTGCTATTTGACCTAGAAATTGCACTACTACTTCCCCTTCCTTGAGCCTCACAAACAAATAAACTATCAACCATACTTATCATAGCTCTCCTACTAATCTCTCTATTAGCCGCAAGCCTGGCCTACGAATGAACCCAAAAAGGACTAGAGTGAACTGAATATGATAATTAGTTTAAACTAAAACAAATGATTTCGACTCATTAGATTGTAGCTCACCCTATAATTATCAAATGTCCATAGTCTATGTTAATATATTCCTGGCCTTCATCATATCACTTATGGGACTATTAATGTATCGGTCCCACTTAATATCCTCCCTCCTATGCCTAGAAGGCATAATATTATCCCTATTTGTTATGATAACCATGGCAATTCTAAATAATCATTTTACACTAGCTAGCATGACTCCTATTATCCTGCTAGTATTTGCAGCCTGCGAGGCGGCACTGGGCTTATCCCTACTAGTAATGGTCTCAAATACATATGGTACCGACTATGTACAAAACCTAAATCTCCTACAATGCTAAAAATTATTATCCCCACTATTATACTCATACCAATAACATGACTATCAAAGCCCAATATAATCTGAATTAACTCGACTACCTACAGTCTCCTGATCAGCCTTATTAGCCTCTCCTATTTAAACCAACTAGGCGATAACAGCCTAAACCTCTCATTACTATTCTTCTCAGACTCACTCTCCGCACCTCTACTAGTACTAACAACATGACTCCTGCCACTAATGCTTATGGCTAGTCAATCACACCTGTCAAAAGAGACCTTGGCCCGAAAAAAACTATATATCACAACACTTATCGTTTTGCAACTTCTTTTAATCATAACATTTACCGCTACAGAACTAATTATATTTTACATTCTATTTGAAGCCACACTAATCCCCACCCTTATCATTATTACTCGGTGGGGTAACCAGACGGAGCGACTAAACGCCGGCCTATATTTTTTATTCTACACCCTGCTGGGCTCACTGCCCCTCCTGGTCGCACTACTATATATTCAAAACACAACAGGGACTTTAAATTTCCTAATCATTCAGTACTGAGCCAAACCGATCTCAGCCACCTGATCTAATATCCTTCTCTGACTAGCATGCATAATAGCATTCATAGTAAAAATACCCCTATACGGACTCCACCTGTGACTGCCAAAAGCACATGTTGAAGCCCCCATTGCCGGCTCAATGGTACTTGCTGCCGTACTATTAAAACTAGGGGGATATGGAATGATGCGTATTACAATTCTACTTAACCCCACAACAAACCAAATAGCATACCCCTTCATAATGTTGTCCCTATGAGGAATAGTTATAACAAGTTCTATCTGTCTACGCCAGACAGACCTAAAGTCCTTAATCGCATACTCATCAGTAAGCCACATAGCCCTAGTAATTGTAGCTGTGCTAATCCAAACACCCTGAAGTTACACAGGAGCTACAGCCCTTATAATCGCCCACGGACTAACTTCCTCAATATTATTTTGCCTTGCAAACTCAAACTACGAACGAGTCCACAGCCGAACAATAATCCTAGCACGAGGCCTACAAACCATCCTTCCTCTAATAGCTGCCTGATGACTACTAGCCAGTCTCGCGAACCTAGCTCTGCCTCCTACCATCAACCTAATTGGGGAACTATTTGTAGTAGTAGCCTCCTTCTCATGATCTAACTTAACTATCACTCTCATAGGCACAAATATTATCATCACAGCCTTATATACCCTCTATATACTTATCACAACCCAACGAGGTAAGTACCCACATCATATTAAAAACATTAACCCATCATTTACACGAGAAAACGCCCTAATAGCCCTTCACTTGCTCCCACTCCTCCTCTTATCCCTCAACCCCAAAATCGTACTGGGTCCTATTTATTGTAAATATAGTTTAACAAAAACATTAGATTGTGGATCTAACAATAGAAGTGCAAATCTTCCTATTTACCGAAAAAGTATGCGAGAACTGCTAATTCATGCCCCCACGTATAAAAGCGTGGCTTTTTCAACTTTTATAGGATAGAAGTAATCCATTGGCCTTAGGAGCCAAAAAATTGGTGCAACTCCAAATAAAAGTAATAAACCTATTTACCTCTTTTATACTCACTGCAATATTCATTCTACTCCTACCCATCATTACATCCAACACTCAACTATACAAAAACAACCTGTACCCTCACTATGTAAAAACTACAATCTCTTATGCCTTTACCATCAGCATAATTCCGGCTATAGTATTTATTTCTTCCGGACAGGAAACAATTATCTCAAACTGACACTGATTATCAATCCAAACCCTTAAATTGTCACTAAGTTTTAAACTAGACTATTTCTCAATCATCTTCATCCCTGTAGCACTTTTCGTTACATGATCAATTATAGAGTTCTCAATATGATACATACACACAGACCCCTATATTAACCGATTCTTCAAGTATCTCCTCATATTTCTAATCACCATAATAATCCTAGTAACTGCCAATAACCTATTCCAACTGTTTATTGGCTGAGAGGGGGTAGGAATCATATCCTTCCTGCTAATCGGATGGTGATATGGTCGAGCAGACGCAAACACTGCTGCCCTGCAGGCAATTCTCTACAACCGCATCGGAGACGTGGGGTTTATCACAGCCATAGCATGATTTCTCACCAATATAAATGCATGAGACTTTCAACAAATCTTTATCACCCAGCATGAAAACCTAAATATCCCACTACTAGGGCTTCTCTTAGCAGCCACGGGTAAGTCTGCCCAATTTGGCCTACACCCATGACTACCATCAGCCATAGAGGGTCCAACCCCCGTTTCTGCCCTACTCCACTCAAGTACAATAGTTGTAGCCGGAGTCTTTCTATTAATCCGCTTCTACCCGCTCATAGAACAAAATAAAACCACACAAACCCTTACCCTATGCCTAGGAGCCATCACAACCTTATTCACAGCCATCTGTGCCCTCACACAAAATGACATTAAAAAAATCGTTGCCTTCTCAACTTCAAGCCAATTAGGCCTAATAATCGTTACCATCGGAATCAACCAACCCTACCTTGCATTCCTGCACATCTGTACGCACGCATTTTTCAAAGCAATATTATTCATGTGCTCTGGATCAATTATCCACAGCTTAAATGATGAACAAGACATTCGAAAAATAGGCGGACTATACAAGCCAATACCCTTCACCACCACCTCCCTCATCATCGGAAGTCTCGCATTAACAGGCATACCTTTTCTAACAGGCTTTTACTCCAAGGACCTAATCATCGAGACAGCCAACACGTCGTATACCAACGCCTGAGCCCTATTGGTCACTCTCATCGCTACATCTCTCACAGCCGCCTACAGTACTCGAATCATATTCTTCGCACTCCTAGGACAACCCCGATTTAACTCCCTAAGTCCAATCAATGAAAATAACCCCCACCTTATCAACTCCATCAAACGTCTCTTAATTGGAAGCATTTTTGCAGGATACCTGATCTCCCACAACATTCCCCCGACAACCATCCCACAAATAACTATACCCCACTATCTAAAGCTGACCGCCCTTGCTGCAACCATTACAGGCTTCATCCTAGCATTAGAACTTAACCTCGCGGCTAAAAACTTAAAATTTAAACATCCCTCAGACCTCTTTAAGTTTTCCAACCTCCTAGGGTACTTTCCAATCGTAATACACCGCCTCCCATCAACAATAAGCTTAACTATAAGCCAAAAATCCGCATCGATACTATTAGATATAATCTGGCTAGAAAATGTATTACCAAAATCCATCTCCCACTTCCAAATAAAAATATCAACCATCGTATCTAATCAGAAAGGACTAGTTAAGCTTTACTTCTTATCCTTCATAATCACCTTAGCCCTTAGCTTACTCCTACTTAGTTTCCACGAGTAACCTCTATAATCACCAACACACCAATAAGCAAGGACCAACCAGTAACAACCACCAACCATGTTCCATAACTATACAGTGCTGCAATCCCCATGGCCTCCTCACTAAAAAACCCCGAATCACCCGTATCATAAATCACTCAATCACCTGCACCATTAAACTTAAACACAACCTCGACTTCATCTTCTTTTAAAATATAGCAAGCAGTTAACAACTCCGCTAGCACCCCTGTAATAAATGCACCCAATACAGCCTTATTAGACGTCCATGCCTCAGGGTAAGGCTCAGTAGCCATAGCTGTAGTATACCCAAACACCACAAGCATACCCCCCAAATAAATTAAAAAAACCATTAAACCTAAAAATGATCCCCCAAAATTCAATACAATACCACAACCAATACCACCAGCCACAATCAAACCAAACCCACCATAAATAGGAGAAGGCTTTGAAGAAAAACTCACAAAGCTCACCACAAAGATTGTACTTAAAATAAATACAATGTATGTTATCATAATTCTTACATGGAATCTAACCATGACTAATGATATGAAAAACCATCGTTGTATTTCAACTATAAGAACTTAATGACCAACATTCGAAAATCTCACCCCCTTATCAAGATCATCAACCACTCATTCATTGATCTTCCTGCTCCATCCAATATCTCAGCATGATGGAACTTTGGTTCCCTACTAGGAGTGTGTTTAATCCTACAAATTCTTACTGGTCTCTTCCTAGCCATACACTACACGTCAGATACAATAACCGCTTTCTCATCAGTCACCCATATCTGCCGCGACGTAAATTACGGCTGAATCATCCGATATTTACACGCCAATGGAGCCTCCATATTCTTTATCTGCCTATACATACACGTAGGACGAGGAATATACTACGGCTCCTACACTTTCTCAGAAACATGAAATATTGGAATCGTACTATTATTCACAGTCATAGCTACAGCTTTCATAGGATATGTCCTACCATGGGGCCAAATATCCTTTTGAGGGGCAACCGTAATCACCAACCTCCTATCGGCAATCCCATATATTGGAACCAATCTAGTAGAGTGGATCTGAGGAGGCTTCTCAGTAGACAAAGCCACCCTAACACGATTCTTTGCCTTCCACTTCATCCTTCCATTCATCATCTCAGCCCTAGCAGCAGTCCATCTCCTATTCCTTCATGAGACAGGATCCAATAACCCCTCAGGAGTGGTATCCGACTCAGACAAAATCCCATTTCACCCATACTACACAATCAAAGATATCCTGGGCCTCCTAGTACTAATCCTAATACTCATGCTACTCGTCCTATTCTCACCAGACCTATTAGGAGACCCCGATAACTATACCCCCGCCAACCCTCTAAACACCCCTCCCCACATCAAGCCCGAATGATATTTCCTATTTGCATACGCAATCCTCCGATCTATTCCCAATAAGCTAGGAGGAGTTTTAGCCCTAGTTCTATCTATCTTAACCTTAGCTATCATCCCCGCTCTCCACACTTCTAAACAACGAGGAATAATGTTTCGACCACTAAGCCAATGCTTATTCTGATTACTAGTAGCGGACCTTCTGACCCTAACATGAATTGGCGGCCAACCTGTAGAACACCCCTTCATCACCATCGGCCAACTGGCCTCCATCCTATACTTCTCTATCCTTCTAATCCTAATACCTATCTCAGGCATTATTGAAAATCGCCTCCTTAAATGAAGAGTCTTTGTAGTATATACAATACCTTGGTCTTGTAAACCAAAAAAGGAGAATATGCACCCTCCCTAAGACTTCAAGGAAGAAGCAACAGCCCCACCATCAGCACCCAAAGCTGAAATTCTTTCTTAAACTATTCCTTGCTAATACCAAAAAGCAACCCCATAACTTCCATAATTCATATATTGCATATACTCATACTGTGCTTGCCCAGTATGTCCTCATCTTTCCGCAATAAAGCAAGTGAAAACTCTCAATTCTTACAATACAAACTCGCAAGTAAGATAACCAACTGACCTTTTCCTCATGCATATCATGCACCAACCACTCGCCCCATGAATATTAAGCATGTACAGTAGTTTATATATATTACATAAGACATACTATGTATATCGTGCATTAACTGCTTGTCCCCATGAATATTAAGCATGTACAGTAGTTTATATATATTACATAAGACATACTATGTATATCGTGCATTAACTGCTTGTCCCCATGAATATTAAGCATGTACAGTAGTTTATATATATTACATAAGACATACTATGTATATCGTGCATTAACTGCTTGTCCCCATGAATATTAAGCATGTACAGTAGTTTATATATATTACATAAGACATACTATGTATATCGTGCATTAACTGCTTGTCCCCATGAATATTAAGCATGTACAGTAGTTTATATATATTACATAAGACATACTATGTATATCGTGCATTAACTGCTTGTCCCCATGAATATTAAGCATGTACAGTAGTTTATATATATTACATAAGACATAATAGTGCTTAATCGTGCATATTCATGATTTCCAACAGTCTCTTATGGACCTCAACTGTCCGAAAGAGCTTAATCACCTGGCCTCGAGAAACCAGCAACCCTTGCTTGAGCGTGTACCTCTTCTCGCTCCGGGCCCATTTCAACGTGGGGGTGTCTATAATGGAACTATACCTGGCATCTGGTTCTTACTTCAGGGCCATGACGTTCTTAAATCCAATCCTTCAACTCTCTCAAATGGGACATCTCGATGGGTTAATGACTAATCAGCCCATGATCACACATAACTGTGGTGTCATGCATTTGGTATTTTTAATTTTTAGGGGGTCGAACTTGCTATGACTCAGCTATGACCTAAAGGTCCTGACTCAGTCAAATATAATGTAGCTGGGCTTATTCTCTATGCGGGGGTTCCACACGTACAACAAGCAAGGTGTTATTCAGTCAATGGTCGCAGGACATATACTTAAATCCCTATTGTTCCACAGGACACGGCATGCGCGCACCCACGTATACGCGTACACGTACACACGTACACACGTATACACGTACACGTACACACGTACACACGTATACACGTACACGTACACACGTATACACGTATACACGTACACGTACACACGTATACACGTATACACGTACACGTACACACGTATACACGTATACACGTATACACGTATACGCGTACACGTACACACGTACACACGTACACACGTACACACGTACACACGTACACACGTACACACGTACACACGTACACACGTACACACGTACACACGTACACACGTACACACGTACACACGTACACACGTACACACGTACACACGTACACACGTACACACGTACACACGTACACACGTATACACGTATACACGTATACACGTATACACGTATACACATGCAAACTTTTTGATTTTAGTAAATAATTAGCTTAAACAAACCCCCCTTACCCCCCGTTAACCCTATTTGTTACAATACGTGTTTATTTCTGTCTTGCCAAACCCCAAAACAAGACTAAACCGTATCTAAGCATAGAGCTTAAGAGTTAACGTTTACAAACTTTACCAACCCCATTATTACCAATTATTAATACTAAATCATAACTTTGTTCGCAGTATCTATAGATACGCCAACCCGATCTCTAACTCGTCCCTATTGAACAATATTTACACACCCAACAATCCTATATCTTGGTTCATGTAGCTTAAAAACACAAAGCAAGGCACTGAAAATGCCTGGATGAGTCGCCAGACTCCATAAACATAGAGGTTTGGTCCTAGCCTTTCCATTAGTTATTAATAAAATTACACATGCAAGCCTCCGCATCCCGGTGAAAATGCCCTCTAAGTCACCCAGTGATTCAAAGGAGCTGGTATCAAGCACACAACCATTGTAGCTCATAACACCTTGCTCAGCCACACC
>NC_022842.1:0-17049 GCF_046562875.1 Panthera onca
GGGTTAATGACTAATCAGCCCATGATCACACATAACTGTGGTGTCATGCATTTGGTATTTTTAATTTTTAGGGGGTCGAACTTGCTATGACTCAGCTATGACCTAAAGGTCCTGACTCAGTCAAATATAATGTAGCTGGGCTTATTCTCTATGCGGGGGTTCCACACGTACAACAAACAAGGTGTTATTCAGTCAATGGTCACAGGACATATACTTAAATCCCTATTGTTCCACAGGACACGGCATGCGCGCACCCACGTATACGCGTACACGTATACACGTACACACGTACACACGTACACACGTACACACGTATACACGTATACACGTATACACGTACACACGTATACACGTATACACGTATACACGTACACACGTACACACGTACACACGTACACACGTACACACGTATACACGTATACACGTATACACGTATACACGTATACACGTATACACGTATACGCGTACACGTACACACGTACACACGTACACACGTACACACGTACACACGTACACACGTATACACGTATACACGTATACACGTATACACGTATACACGTATACACATGCAAACTTTTTTGATTTTAGTAAATAATTAGCTTAAACAAACCCCCCTTACCCCCCGTTAACCCTATTTGTTACAATACGTGTTTATTTCTGTCTTGCCAAACCCCAAAAACAAGACTAAACCGTATCTGAGCATAGAGCTTAAGAGTTAACGTTTACAAACTTTACCAACCCCATTATTACCAATTATTAATACTAAATCATAACTTTGTTCGCAGTATCTATAGATACGCCAACCCGATCTCTAACTCGTCCCTATTGAACAATATTTACACACCCAACAATCCTATATCTTGGTTCATGTAGCTTAAAAACACAAAGCAAGGCACTGAAAATGCCTAGATGAGTCGCCAGACTCCATAAACATAGAGGTTTGGTCCTAGCCTTTCCATTAGTTATTAATAAAATTACACATGCAAGCCTCCGCATCCCGGTGAAAATGCCCTCTAAGTCACCCAGTGATTCAAAGGAGCTGGTATCAAGCACACAACCATTGTAGCTCATAACACCTTGCTCAGCCACACCCCCACGGGATACAGCAGTGATAAAAATTAAGCTATGAATGAAAGTTCGACTAAGTTATATTAAATTAGGGTTGGTAAATTTCGTGCCAGCCACCGCGGTCATACGATTAACCCAAACCAATGGACCTACGGCGTAAAGCGTGTTACAGAAGAGAAGCATACTAAAGTTAAACCTTAACTAGGCTGTAAAAAGCTGCAGTTAACATAAAAATACAGCACGAAAGTAACTTTAATATTTCCGACCACACGATAGCTAAGATCCAAACTGGGATTAGATACCCCACTATGCTTAGCCCTAAACCTAGATAGTTAGCTCAAACAAAACTATCCGCCAGAGAACTACTAGCAACAGCTTAAAACTCAAAGGACTTGGCGGTGCTTTATATCCCTCTAGAGGAGCCTGTTCTATAATCGATAAACCCCGATAAACCTCACCATCTCTTGCTAATTCAGCCTATATACCGCCATCTTCAGCAAACCCTAAAAAGGAAGAAAAGTAAGCACAAGTATCTTGACACAAAAAAGTTAGGTCAAGGTGTAGCCCATGAGATGGGAAGCAATGGGCTACATTTTCTACAACTAGAACATCCACGAAAATCCTTATGAAATTAAGAATTCAAGGAGGATTTAGTAGTAAATTTGAGAATAGAGAGCTCAATTGAATTGGGCCATGAAGCACGCACACACCGCCCGTCACCCTCCTCAAGTGGTCAAACCCTGAAGAAACCTATTCAAACCATTACATCCACAAGAGGAGACAAGTCGTAACAAGGTAAGCATACTGGAAAGTGTGCTTGGATGACAAGATGTAGCTTAAACAAAGCATCTGGCTTACACCCAGAAGATTTCATATTAAACTGACCATCTTGAGCCAAAGCTAGCCCAATCATCTACAAACGCAATTAACATCAGAAAGTAAAATAAAACATTTAGTTGCCCCATAAAAGTATAGGAGATAGAAATTTAACTTGGCGCTATAGAGAAAGTACCGCAAGGGAAAGATGAAAGAAAAAACTAAAAGCACTATACAGCAAAGATTACCCCTTGTACCTTTTGCATAATGAATTAGCTAGAACAACCTAACAAAGAGAACTTCAGCTAGGCCCCCCGAAACCAGACGAGCTACCCATGAACAATCTATTACAGGATGAACTCATCTATGTCGCAAAATAGTGAGAAGATTTGTGGGTAGAGGTGAAAAGCCTAACGAGCCTGGTGATAGCTGGTTGCCCAGAACAGAATCTTAGTTCAACTTTAAACTTACCTCAAAACCCTGAAATTCCAATGTAAGTTTAAAATATAGTCTAAAAAGGTACAGCTTTTTAGAATTAGGATACAGCCTTAATTAGAGAGTAAGCATAAACACAAACCATAGTTGGCCTAAAAGCAGCCACCAATTAAGAAAGCGTTCAAGCTCAACAATCAGAACATCTCAATGTCAAAAAACGCAACCAACTCCTAATTTAAAACTGGGCTAATCTATTTAATAATAGAAGCAATAATGCTAATATGAGTAACAAGAAATATTTCTCCCGTGCATAAGCTTATATCAGAACGGATAACCACTGATAGTTAACAACAAGATAAATACAACCTAACTACAAGCAAACATATCAAGCTAATTGTTAACCCAACACAGGCATGCAACTCAAGGAAAGATTAAAAGAAGTAAAAGGAACTCGGCAAACACAAGCCCCGCCTGTTTACCAAAAACATCACCTCTAGCATTTCCAGTATTAGAGGCACTGCCTGCCCAGTGACATCAGTTAAACGGCCGCGGTATCCTGACCGTGCAAAGGTAGCATAATCATTTGTTCCTTAAATAGGGACTTGTATGAATGGCCACACGAGGGCTTTACTGTCTCTTACTTCCAATCCGTGAAATTGACCTTCCCGTGAAGAGGCGGGAATATGACAATAAGACGAGAAGACCCTATGGAGCTTTAATTAACCGACCCAAAGAGATCTTGATAATCAACCGACAGGGATAACATACCTCTACCATGGGCCGACAATTTAGGTTGGGGTGACCTCGGAGAATAAAACAACCTCCGAGTGATTTAAATCTAGACTAACTAGTCGAAAGTACTACATCACTTATTGATCCAAAAACTTGATCAACGGAACAAGTTACCCTAGGGATAACAGCGCAATCCTATTTTAGAGTCCATATCGACAATAGGGTTTACGACCTCGATGTTGGATCAGGACATCCCGATGGTGCAGCAGCTATCAAAGGTTCGTTTGTTCAACGATTAAAGTCCTACGTGATCTGAGTTCAGACCGGAGTAATCCAGGTCGGTTTCTATCTATTAAATAATTTCTCCCAGTACGAAAGGACAAGAGAAATAGGGCCCACTTTGCTAAAGCGCCTTTAACCAAATAGATGATATAATCTCAATCTAGACAGTTTATCCAAACATATCACCCGTAGAGCTCGGGTTTGTTAGGGTGGCAGAGCCCGGCAATTGCATAAAACTTAAGCTTTTATCATCAGAGGTTCAACTCCTCTCCCTAACAACATGTTCATAGTCAACATCCTCTCACTAACTATCCCTATTCTCCTCGCCGTAGCCTTCCTAACCCTAGTTGAACGTAAAGTACTGGGTTACATACAACTCCGCAAAGGACCAAACGTCGTAGGACCATACGGCCTACTCCAACCCATTGCAGACGCCATGAAACTCTTCACTAAAGAGCCCCTCCGACCCCTCACATCTTCCATATTCATATTCATTATAGCACCCATCCTAGCCCTTACACTAGCCCTAACTATATGAATTCCGCTGCCCATACCATACCCACTCATTAACATAAACCTAGGAGTACTATTTATACTAGCCATATCCAGCCTGGCCGTCTACTCCATTCTATGATCCGGATGGGCCTCAAACTCAAAATACGCCCTAATTGGAGCCCTACGAGCTGTAGCCCAAACAATCTCATATGAAGTCACACTAGCCATCATCCTCTTATCAGTACTACTAATAAACGGATCCTTCACATTAGCCACACTAATTACCACTCAAGAATTTATCTGACTTGTTATCCCTGCATGACCCCTGGCCATAATATGATTCATTTCTACACTAGCAGAAACCAACCGAGCCCCGTTTGACCTCACAGAGGGGGAATCAGAGCTCGTTTCCGGATTTAACGTAGAGTACGCAGCAGGTCCCTTTGCCCTGTTTTTTCTAGCAGAATACGCCAACATCATCATAATAAATATCCTCACAACAATCCTATTCTTCGGAGCATTTCACAGCCCCTATATACCAGAACTATATACCACCAACTTCACTATAAAAACCCTGATTCTAACAACCACCTTCCTATGAATCCGAGCATCTTACCCACGATTCCGATACGACCAATTAATACACCTCCTATGAAAAAGCTTTCTACCCCTTACCCTAGCCTTATGCATATGACACGTCTCCCTGCCCATCATCACAGCAAGCATTCCGCCTCAAACATAAGAAATATGTCTGACAAAAGAGTTACTTTGATAGAGTAAAACTTAGAGGTTTAAACCCTCTTATTTCTAGAATTATAGGAATCGAACCTAATCCTAAGAATCCAAAAATCTTCGTGCTACCAATATTACACCACATTCTAAAGTAAGGTCAGCTAAATAAGCTATCGGGCCCATACCCCGAAAATGTTGGTTTATACCCTTCCCATACTAATCAAACCCCCTATTTTTATTATCATTATATCAACCGTTATTTCAGGAACTATAATCGTAATAACAGCCTCCCATTGACTTATAGTCTGAATCGGCCTCGAAATAAACCTATTAGCCATTATTCCCATCCTCATAAAAAAATATAATCCACGAGCCATAGAAGCAGCCACAAAATATTTCCTGACACAAGCAACTGCTTCAATACTCCTAATAATAGGAATCATCATCAACCTACTGCATTCAGGACAATGAACTGTATCAAAAGATCTCAACCCCATAGCATCTATCATAATAACAACCGCCTTAGCAATAAAACTAGGACTAGCCCCATTCCACTTCTGAGTGCCCGAAGTTACACAAGGAATCTCCATATCCTCAGGCCTAATCCTACTCACATGACAAAAAATTGCTCCACTATCAATCCTATACCAAATCTCACCCACCATCAATCCCAACCTACTCCTAACAATAGCCATCATATCAGTTATAGTCGGAGGCTGAGGAGGACTTAACCAAACCCAACTACGAAAAATTATAGCATATTCCTCAATTGCCCACATAGGCTGAATAGCAGCCATCATAACATATAGCCCCACAATAATAATTTTAAACCTGACCATCTACATCATCATAACACTAACCACCTTCATATTATTCATACACAACTCCACCACAACAACATCATCCCTATCACAAACATGAAACAAAACACCCCTAATCACCTCATTTATCCTAGTACTAATAATGTCTCTAGGCGGCCTTCCTCCACTCTCCGGCTTCATCCCAAAATGAATAATCATTCAGGAACTAACTAAAAACGAAATAATTATAATACCCACACTACTAGCTATAACAGCACTACTTAACCTGTACTTCTACATACGACTAACGTATACCACTGCACTGACTATATTCCCCTCAAACAACTGTATAAAAATAAAATGACGATTCGGGTGCACAGAAAAAACAATCCTTTTACCCCCCCCCCCCTTAATTGTAATATCCACCATGCTACTACCACTCGCACCAATACTATCCATCCTAGATTAGAAGTTTAGGTTAAATTAGACCAAGAGCCTTCAAAGCTCTAAGTAAGCCCTAACAGACTTAACTTTTGCATACCAATTAATCCTAAGGACTGCAAGAATCTATCTTACATCAATTGATTGCAAATCAAACACTTTAATTAAGCTAAGCCCTTACTAGATTGGTGGGCCCCAACCCCACGAAATTTTAGTTAACAGCTAAATACCCTCCTAGTCCACTGGCTTCAATCTACTTCTCCCGCCGTCTAGAAAAAAAAGGCGGGAGAAGCCCCGGCAGCGTCAAGCTGCTTCTTTGAATTTGCAATTCAATATGACATTCACTGCAGGACTTGGTAAAAAGAGGACTGAACCTCTGTCTTTAGATTTACAGTCTAATGCTTACTCAGCCATTTTACCTATGTTCATAAACCGCTGACTATTTTCAACCAATCACAAAGATATTGGAACTCTTTACCTTCTATTTGGCGCCTGGGCCGGTATGGTGGGGACCGCTCTCAGTCTCTCAATCCGAGCCGAACTGGGTCAACCTGGCACGCTACTAGGGGACGACCAAATTTATAATGTAGTCGTCACCGCCCATGCCTTTGTAATAATCTTCTTTATAGTAATGCCTATTATGATTGGAGGATTCGGAAACTGATTGGTTCCATTAATGATTGGAGCTCCCGATATAGCATTCCCTCGAATGAATAATATGAGCTTCTGACTCCTCCCCCCGTCTTTCCTACTTTTGCTCGCATCATCTATGGTAGAGGCTGGAGCAGGGACTGGATGGACAGTATACCCACCTCTAGCCGGCAACCTAGCTCATGCAGGAGCATCCGTAGATCTAACTATTTTTTCACTACACCTAGCAGGTGTCTCCTCAATCTTAGGTGCTATTAATTTTATTACTACTATTATTAATATAAAACCCCCTGCTATATCCCAATATCAAACACCCCTATCTGTCTGATCGGTTTTAATCACTGCTGTATTGCTACTTCTATCACTACCAGTTTTAGCAGCAGGCATCACTATGCTACTGACAGATCGAAATCCGAACACCACATTTTTTGACCCCGCCGGAGGAGGGGATCCTATCTTATATCAACACCTATTCTGATTTTTCGGTCACCCAGAAGTCTACATTTTAATTTTACCCGGGTTTGGAATAATTTCACGTATTGTTACCTACTACTCAGGTAAAAAAGAACCTTTTGGCTACATGGGAATAGTCTGAGCTATAATATCAATTGGCTTTCTGGGCTTTATCGTATGAGCCCATCACATGTTTACTGTGGGGATAGATGTGGACACACGAGCATACTTTACATCAGCTACTATAATTATTGCTATTCCCACTGGGGTAAAAGTATTTAGCTGACTGGCCACTCTTCATGGAGGTAATATCAAATGGTCCCCTGCTATGCTATGAGCTCTGGGATTCATTTTCCTATTCACCGTAGGAGGCTTAACAGGAATTGTACTAGCAAATTCCTCATTAGATATTGTTCTTCACGACACATACTACGTAGTAGCCCACTTCCACTATGTCTTGTCAATAGGAGCAGTATTTGCTATCATAGGAGGCTTCGTCCATTGATTCCCCCTATTCTCAGGGTATACTCTCGATAATACTTGGGCAAAAATTCATTTTACGATTATGTTCGTAGGTGTCAATATAACGTTTTTCCCTCAGCATTTTCTAGGCCTGTCCGGAATGCCTCGACGTTATTCTGACTACCCAGACGCATATACAGCTTGAAACACAATCTCCTCAATAGGCTCTTTTATTTCACTAACAGCAGTAATATTAATAGTTTTTATAGTGTGAGAAGCTTTTGCATCAAAGCGAGAAGTGGCCATAGTGGAACTAACCACAACTAATCTTGAATGGCTGCATGGATGTCCCCCTCCATATCACACATTTGAAGAGCCAACCTATGTGCTGTTAAAATAAGAAAGGAAGGAATCGAACCTCCTTAGACTGGTTTCAAGCCAATACCATAACCATTATGTCTTTCTCAATCAAGAAGTATTAGTAAAACAATTACATAACTTTGTCAAGGTTAAATTATAGGTTTAAGCCCTATGTACTTCCATGGCATACCCCTTCCAACTAGGTTTTCAAGATGCTACATCCCCCATCATAGAAGAGCTCCTACACTTCCATGATCACACACTAATAATTGTATTCCTAATTAGCTCCCTAGTCCTTTATATCATCTCACTAATACTAACAACCAAACTCACGCACACAAGCACAATGGATGCCCAAGAAGTAGAAACCATCTGAACCATTTTACCAGCTATCATCTTAATTCTCATTGCCCTACCCTCCTTACGAATTCTCTATATAATAGACGAGATTAATAGCCCCTCTCTTACTGTAAAGACCATGGGACATCAATGGTATTGAAGCTATGAATACACTGACTATGAAGACCTAAGCTTTGACTCCTATATAATTCCCACTCAAGAGCTAAAGCCCGGAGAACTCCGACTATTAGCAGTTGATAACCGAGTAGTACTACCAATAGAAGTGACCATTCGCGTGTTAATCTCATCAGAAGACGTACTACACTCATGAGCCGTCCCATCCCTGGGCCTAAAAACTGATGCTATTCCAGGCCGACTAAACCAAACAACCCTAATGGGCACACGACCTGGACTATATTATGGTCAATGCTCAGAAATCTGTGGCTCAAACCATAGTTTTATACCCATTGTCCTTGAATTAGTCCCACTATCGTACTTTGAAAAATGATCCGCGTCTGTACTGTAAATTCATTAAGAAGCTAAACTAGCGTTAACCTTTTAAGTTAAAAACTGGGAGTTTAAATCTCCCCTTAATGACATGCCACAGTTAGATACATCAACCTGATTTATTACTATTGTTTCAATAATTATAACACTATTTATTATATTTCAACTAAAAATCTCAAAACACCTGTATCCATCAAGCCCAGAGCCCAAATCTATAGCTGCACTAAAACAACTTAATCCTTGAGAAAAAAAATGAACGAAAATCTATTCACCTCTTTCACTACCCCAACAATAATAGGACTACCCATTGTCATACTAATTATTATATTCCCCAGTATTCTATTCCCCTCGCCCAGTCGACTAATTAACAATCGTCTAATCTCACTCCAACAGTGATTAGTACAATTAACATCAAAACAAATACTAGCCATTCACAACCACAAAGGGCAAACTTGGGCTCTAATACTCATATCTCTCATTCTATTCATTGGATCAACAAACCTGTTGGGCCTACTGCCCCACTCATTTACCCCAACTACCCAATTATCAATAAACTTAGGAATAGCTATTCCCCTATGAGCCGGCACCGTAATTACTGGGTTTCGCCACAAAACTAAAGCATCCCTAGCCCACTTTCTACCACAAGGGACACCGATCCCCCTGATCCCCATGCTTGTAATTATTGAAACTATTAGCCTTTTCATCCAACCCGTGGCTCTGGCCGTACGACTTACAGCCAACATTACTGCGGGCCACTTATTAATGCACTTAATCGGAGGAGCTGCTCTGGCCCTAATAAACATTAGTACCTCTATTGCTCTAATTACCTTTATTATCCTTATCCTACTGACAGTCCTTGAATTCGCTGTAGCCCTAATCCAAGCTTATGTCTTTACCCTACTTGTAAGCCTGTATTTACATGACAACACTTAATGACCCATCAAACCCACGCATATCACATAGTTAACCCCAGTCCATGGCCACTTACGGGAGCCCTTTCGGCCCTACTGATAACTTCAGGCCTGGCTATATGATTCCACTATAACTCAACACTGCTACTAACTCTAGGAATAACCACCAATCTGCTGACTATATATCAATGGTGACGTGATATTATCCGGGAAAGCACATTTCAAGGTCACCACACACCCATCGTTCAAAAGGGTCTCCGCTACGGAATAATTCTTTTTATCATCTCGGAAGTATTCTTCTTCGCAGGCTTTTTCTGGGCCTTCTACCACTCGAGTCTGGCCCCAACTCCCGAATTAGGAGGATGCTGGCCACCAACAGGTATTATTCCCCTAAACCCCCTAGAAGTTCCACTACTTAACACCTCCGTACTTTTAGCTTCCGGAGTGTCAATCACTTGAGCTCACCATAGTTTAATGGAAGGGAGTCGAAAACACATACTCCAGGCACTATTTATTACAATCTCCCTGGGAGTCTACTTCACTCTCCTCCAAGCCTCCGAATATTACGAAACACCATTTACAATCTCAGATGGAGTCTACGGATCCACCTTCTTCATGGCTACAGGATTCCACGGATTACACGTAATTATCGGCTCTACTTTCCTAATTGTATGCTTCTTGCGCCAACTAAAATATCACTTCACATCGAGCCACCACTTTGGATTTGAAGCCGCTGCCTGATATTGGCACTTCGTAGACGTGGTTTGACTGTTCCTATACGTTTCTATTTATTGATGAGGATCCTATTCCCTTAGTATTAACAAGTACAGTTGACTTCCAATCAACCAGTTTCGGTATAGTCCGAAGGGGAATAATAAACGTAATACTCGCCCTGCTCACTAATACACTTCTATCCATGCTACTCGTATTTATTGCATTCTGACTACCCCAACTAAATACCTATGCAGAAAAAGCAAGTCCCTACGAATGTGGATTTGACCCCATAGGATCCGCCCGCCTGCCTTTCTCTATAAAATTTTTCTTAGTAGCGATTACATTCTTGCTATTTGACCTAGAAATTGCACTACTACTCCCTCTTCCTTGGGCCTCACAAACAAACAAATTATCAACCATACTTACCATAGCTCTTCTACTAATCTCTCTATTAGCCGCAAGCCTAGCCTACGAATGAACCCAAAAAGGACTAGAGTGAACTGAATATGATAATTAGTTTAAACTAAAACAAATGATTTCGACTCATTAGATTGTAGCTTACCCTATAATTATCAGATGTCCATAGTCTATATTAATATCTTCCTGGCTTTCATCATGTCACTTATAGGACTACTGATGTACCGATCCCACCTAATATCTTCCCTCCTATGTCTAGAAGGCATAATACTCTCCCTATTTATCATGATAACCGTGGCAATTCTAAATAATCACTTCACACTAGCTAGCATGACTCCTATCATCCTGCTAGTATTTGCAGCCTGCGAGGCGGCACTGGGCTTATCCCTACTCGTAATGGTATCAAACACATATGGCACCGACTATGTACAAAACTTAAACCTCCTACAATGCTAAAAATTATTGTCCCTACTGCCATACTCATACCGATAACATGACTATCAAAACCCAACATAATCTGAATTAACTCAACTACCTATAGCCTTCTGATCAGCCTTATTAGCCTCTCCTATTTAAATCAACTAGGCGACAACAGCCTAAATCTCTCATTACTATTTTTCTCAGACTCACTCTCTGCACCTCTACTAGTATTAACAACATGACTCCTACCACTGACGCTCATGGCTAGTCAATCACACCTGTCAAAAGAGACCTTAGCCCGAAAAAAACTATACATCACAATACTTATTATCTTACAACTTCTCTTAATTATAACATTCACCGCCACAGAACTAATTATATTCTACATTCTATTTGAAGCCACATTAATCCCCACCCTCATTATTATCACTCGATGGGGTAATCAAACGGAGCGACTAAACGCCGGCCTATATTTTTTATTCTACACCCTGCTGGGCTCACTGCCCCTCCTGGTCGCACTACTATATATTCAAAACACAACAGGGACTTTAAATTTCCTAATCATTCAGTACTGAGCCAAACCGATCTCAGCCACCTGATCTAATATCCTTCTCTGACTAGCATGCATAATAGCATTCATAGTAAAAATACCCCTATACGGACTCCACCTGTGACTGCCAAAAGCACATGTTGAAGCCCCCATTGCCGGCTCAATGGTACTTGCTGCCGTACTATTAAAACTAGGGGGATATGGAATGATGCGTATTACAATTCTACTTAACCCCACAACAAACCAAATAGCATACCCCTTCATAATGTTGTCCCTATGAGGAATAGTTATAACAAGTTCTATCTGTCTACGCCAGACAGACCTAAAGTCCTTAATCGCATACTCATCAGTAAGCCACATAGCCCTAGTAATTGTAGCTGTGCTAATCCAAACACCCTGAAGTTACACAGGAGCTACAGCCCTTATAATCGCCCACGGACTAACTTCCTCAATATTATTTTGCCTTGCAAACTCAAACTACGAACGAGTCCACAGCCGAACAATAATCCTAGCACGAGGCCTACAAACCATCCTTCCTCTAATAGCTGCCTGATGACTACTAGCCAGTCTCGCGAACCTAGCTCTGCCTCCTACCATCAACCTAATTGGGGAACTATTTGTAGTAGTAGCCTCCTTCTCATGATCTAACTTAACTATCACTCTCATAGGCACAAATATTATCATCACAGCCTTATATACCCTCTATATACTTATCACAACCCAACGAGGTAAGTACCCACATCATATTAAAAACATTAACCCATCATTTACACGAGAAAACGCCCTAATAGCCCTTCACTTGCTCCCACTCCTCCTCTTATCCCTCAACCCCAAAATCGTACTGGGTCCTATTTATTGTAAATATAGTTTAACAAAAACATTAGATTGTGGATCTAACAATAGAAGTGCAAATCTTCCTATTTACCGAAAAAGTATGCGAGAACTGCTAATTCATGCCCCCACGTATAAAAGCGTGGCTTTTTCAACTTTTATAGGATAGAAGTAATCCATTGGCCTTAGGAGCCAAAAAATTGGTGCAACTCCAAATAAAAGTAATAAACCTATTTACCTCTTTTATACTCACTGCAATATTCATTCTACTCCTACCCATCATTACATCCAACACTCAACTATACAAAAACAACCTGTACCCTCACTATGTAAAAACCACAATCTCTTATGCCTTTACCATCAGCATAATTCCGGCTATAGTATTTATTTCTTCCGGACAGGAAACAATTATCTCAAACTGACACTGATTATCAATCCAAACCCTTAAATTGTCACTAAGTTTTAAACTAGACTATTTCTCGATCATCTTCATCCCTGTAGCACTTTTCGTTACATGATCAATTATAGAGTTCTCAATATGATACATACACACAGACCCCTATATTAATCGATTCTTCAAGTATCTCCTCATATTTCTAATCACCATAATAATCCTAGTAACTGCCAATAACCTATTCCAACTGTTTATTGGCTGAGAGGGGGTAGGAATCATATCCTTCCTGCTAATCGGATGGTGATATGGTCGAGCAGACGCAAACACTGCTGCCCTGCAGGCAATTCTCTACAACCGCATCGGAGACGTGGGGTTTATCACAGCCATAGCATGATTTCTCACCAATATAAATGCATGAGACTTTCAACAAATCTTTATCACCCAGCATGAAAACCTAAATATCCCACTACTAGGGCTTCTCTTAGCAGCCACGGGTAAGTCTGCCCAATTTGGCCTACACCCATGACTACCATCAGCCATAGAGGGTCCAACCCCCGTTTCTGCCCTACTCCACTCAAGTACAATAGTTGTAGCCGGAGTCTTTCTATTAATCCGCTTCTACCCGCTCATAGAACAAAATAAAACCACACAAACCCTTACCCTATGCCTAGGAGCCATCACAACCTTATTCACAGCCATCTGTGCCCTCACACAAAATGACATTAAAAAAATCGTTGCCTTCTCAACTTCAAGCCAACTAGGCCTAATAATCGTTACCATCGGAATCAACCAACCCTACCTTGCATTCCTGCACATCTGTACGCACGCGTTTTTCAAAGCAATATTATTCATGTGCTCTGGATCAATTATCCACAGCTTAAATGATGAACAAGACATTCGAAAAATAGGCGGACTATACAAGCCAATACCCTTCACCACCACCTCCCTCATCATCGGAAGTCTCGCATTAACAGGCATACCTTTTCTAACAGGCTTTTACTCCAAGGACCTAATCATCGAGACAGCCAACACGTCGTATACCAACGCCTGAGCCCTATTGGTCACTCTCATCGCTACATCTCTCACAGCCGCCTACAGTACTCGAATCATATTCTTCGCACTCCTAGGACAACCCCGATTTAACTCCCTAAGTCCAATCAATGAAAATAACCCCCACCTTATCAACTCCATTAAACGTCTCTTAATTGGAAGCATTTTTGCAGGATACCTGATCTCCCACAACATTCCCCCGACAACCATCCCACAAATAACTATACCCCACTATCTAAAGCTGACCGCCCTTGCTGCAACCATTACAGGCTTCATCCTAGCATTAGAACTTAACCTCGCGGCTAAAAACTTAAAATTTAAACATCCCTCAGACCTCTTTAAGTTTTCCAACCTCCTAGGGTACTTTCCAATCGTAATACACCGCCTCCCATCAACAATAAGCTTAACTATAAGCCAAAAATCCGCATCGATACTATTAGATATAATCTGGCTAGAAAATGTATTACCAAAATCCATCTCCTACTTCCAAATAAAAATATCAACCATCGTATCTAATCAGAAAGGACTAGTTAAGCTTTACTTCTTATCCTTCATAATCACCTTAGCCCTTAGCTTACTCCTACTTAGTTTCCACGAGTAACCTCTATAATCACCAACACACCAATAAGCAAGGACCAACCAGTAACAACCACCAACCATGTTCCATAACTATACAGTGCTGCAATCCCCATGGCCTCCTCACTAAAAAACCCCGAATCACCCGTATCATAAATCACTCAATCACCTGCACCATTAAACTTAAACACAACCTCGACTTCATCTTCTTTTAAAATATAGCAAGCAGTTAACAACTCCGCTAGCACCCCTGTAATAAATGCACCCAATACAGCCTTATTAGACGTCCATGCCTCAGGATAAGGCTCAGTAGCCATAGCTGTAGTATACCCAAACACCACAAGCATACCCCCCAAATAAATTAAAAAAACCATTAAACCTAAAAATGATCCCCCAAAATTCAATACAATACCACAACCAGCACCACCAGCCACAATCAGACCAAACCCACCATAAATAGGAGAAGGCTTTGAAGAAAAACTCACAAAGCTCACCACAAAGATTGTACTTAAAATAAATACAATGTATGTTATCATAATTCTTACATGGAATCTAACCATGACTAATGATATGAAAAACCATCGTTGTATTTCAACTATAAGAACTTAATGACCAACATTCGAAAATCTCACCCCCTTATCAAGATCATCAACCACTCATTCATTGATCTTCCCGCTCCATCCAATATCTCAGCATGATGGAACTTTGGTTCCCTACTAGGAGTGTGTTTAATCCTGCAAATTCTTACTGGTCTCTTCCTAGCCATACACTACACGTCAGATACAATAACCGCTTTCTCATCAGTCACCCATATCTGCCGCGACGTAAATTACGGCTGAATTATCCGATATTTACACGCCAATGGAGCCTCCATATTCTTTATCTGCCTGTACATACACGTAGGACGAGGAATATACTACGGCTCCTACACTTTCTCAGAAACATGAAATATTGGAATCGTACTATTATTCACAGTCATAGCTACAGCTTTCATAGGATATGTCCTACCATGGGGCCAAATATCCTTTTGAGGGGCAACCGTAATCACCAACCTCCTATCGGCAATCCCATATATTGGAACCAATCTAGTAGAGTGGATCTGAGGGGGCTTCTCAGTAGACAAAGCCACCCTAACACGATTCTTTGCCTTCCACTTCATCCTTCCATTCATCATCTCAGCCCTAGCAGCAGTCCATCTCCTATTCCTTCATGAGACAGGATCCAATAACCCCTCAGGAGTGGTATCCGACTCAGACAAAATCCCATTTCACCCATACTACACAATCAAAGATATCCTGGGCCTCCTAGTACTAATCCTAATACTCATGCTACTCGTCCTATTCTCACCAGACCTACTAGGAGACCCCGATAACTATACCCCCGCCAACCCTCTAAACACCCCTCCCCACATCAAACCCGAATGATATTTCCTATTTGCATACGCAATCCTCCGATCTATTCCCAATAAGCTAGGAGGAGTTTTAGCCCTAGTTCTATCTATCTTAACCTTAGCTATCATCCCCGCTCTCCACACTTCTAAACAACGAGGAATAATGTTTCGACCACTAAGCCAATGCTTATTCTGATTACTAGTAGCGGACCTTCTGACCCTAACATGAATTGGCGGCCAACCTGTAGAACACCCCTTCATCACCATCGGCCAACTGGCCTCCATCCTATACTTCTCTATCCTTCTAATCCTAATACCTATCTCAGGCATTATTGAAAATCGCCTCCTTAAATGAAGAGTCTTTGTAGTACATACAATACCTTGGTCTTGTAAACCAAAAAAGGAGAATATGCACCCTCCCTAAGACTTCAAGGAAGAAGCAACAGCCCCACCATCAGCACCCAAAGCTGAAATTCTTTCTTAAACTATTCCTTGCTAATACCAAAAAGCAACCCCATAACTTCCATAATTCATATATTGCATATACTCATACTGTGCTTGCCCAGTATGTCCTCATCTTTCCGCAATAAAGCAAGTGAAAACTCTCAATTCTTACAATACAAACTCACAAGTAAGATAACCAACTGACCTTTTCCTCATGCATATCATGCACCAACCACTCGCCCCATGAATATTAAGCATGTACAGTAGTTTATATATATTACATAAGACATACTATGTATATCGTGCATTAACTGCTTGTCCCCATGAATATTAAGCATGTACAGTAGTTTATATATATTACATAAGACATACTATGTATATCGTGCATTAACTGCTTGTCCCCATGAATATTAAGCATGTACAGTAGTTTATATATATTACATAAGACATACTATGTATATCGTGCATTAACTGCTTGTCCCCATGAATATTAAGCATGTACAGTAGTTTATATATATTACATAAGACATAATAGTGCTTAATCGTGCATATTCATGATTTCCAACAGTCTCTTATGGACCTCAACTGTCCGAAAGAGCTTGATCACCTGGCCTCGAGAAACCAGCAACCCTTGCTTGAGCGTGTACCTCTTCTCGCTCCGGGCCCATTTCAACGTGGGGGTGTCTATAATGAAACTATACCTGGCATCTGGTTCTTACTTCAGGGCCATGACATTCTTAAATCCAATCCTTCAACTTTCTCAAATGGGACATCTCGAT